>NC_136972.1:19789214-19904214 GCF_032717465.1 Coenobita brevimanus
CGAACGATTCCGACTAATATCCATTTTCGAATTTTGGATATCGTTCTCATCGTTCAATATACCCAACTGCACTAGAAATAGCGTAATAATTGTGAATAACACTTGTCATTTGTTTCTTCCCATAGTTTGGAGGACTTGGTAGCTATTCAATCCATGGCCAAATAAAAAGACAGATCTCCATTAATAAAGAATGTCTTCTCTTATTAGAAATGGATGTTCGACAAGGCCGTGCGTGGCAACGCCCACCTAACACTCGAGCCAATCGGCCGGAGGTGATAACAAGAAGATCCCTGATAGTGGGCCACTATCAAGCTGAAACCTCAATTAGTGAAATAGGCCGGCTCATGGGGATCAGCAAGAACACTGTCAGGCGATGGATAAGGAGGTTTGAAGGTGAGCATGAATCGAGTAATAGAATGTAATAATATTTAATGAGAAATACGTTAAATGTCACCTCAGTCAAAGTGAAACCATTTCAATGCATTTAGGAAATAACTAAATACTGGATTATCCAAAATATACCATATGAGACTTTCCAGTGTGTAATATTATATATGAGCATGAATGCCCAGGTTCGCCTGAGTACGAGTAGTGTGAATCAAACTGCCCCGTAAGGTGCAATAGCTCAGTAATAGTTTGGATGTCCTTCCTAGTCCTTTGTGTTCCATCCCTTCAGTCTTGTCAGTCCCCTCTCGTCTCTCCTCCCCCCCCTCCCAACTCTCCTCCCCCCCTCCCAACTCTCCTCCCCCCCTCCCAACTCTCCTCCCCCTCCCTCCCAACTCTCCTCCCCCCCTCCCAACTCTCCTCCCCCCCTCCCAACTCTCCTCCCCCTCCCTCCCAACTCTCCTCCCTCCCCTCCCAACTCTCCTCCCCCTCCCTCCCAACTCTCCTGCCCCCCCTCCCAACTCTCCTCCCCCTCCCTCCCAACTCTCCTCCTCTCCTCCCCCCCTCCCAACTCTCCTCCCACCCCCATCCCAACTCTCCTCCCCCCCATCCCAACTCTCCTCCCCCCCCATCCCAACTCTCCTCCTCCCCTCCCCCGTAGGGGGCTATCGTCTACAGAAGTGTGAACGATACTCAAAGGGTTTTGGCGCCCTTTTGGTCCCGAGTCAATCACTTTCCGCTCTTCACCTGTCCCTCCTTTCCTTCTGTATCCCTTGTGCTTGCTGTCCCTCCTCTTTTCTCCTTGCTCGGCGGCATATGACCTGGCTGTTGCGCCGCCAGTAGATATTTCTTTTAATCACTCTCACTCACTCTTCCCCCCTCTCATCCTCCCTTCCACCTCCCCCCTCCCCACATCCTCCTTCCCGCTCCCGCCTCTTACACTCCCTCCCAACTCTCCTCACCTTCCCCTCCTCTCATCCTCCATTCCAACTCCCCCCTCCCCACTCCCTCCTTCCCCTTCCTGCTCCCGTCTCTCCTACACCCGCTCCCAACTTTCCTCCCCCTCCCCCTTCTCGTCCTCCCTTCCACCTCCCCCCTCCCCACTCCCTCCTTCCCCTTCCCGCTCCCTTCTCTCTAAACCTCACTTCTCCTCCCCCCTCTCATTCTTCCTGGCCCTCTCGCCCTCAACCCTCGACGAACTGAGTCTAAACTAACCTTTCTACTCTCGTGAGGTGGAGAAAATACATAGTTTAAATAATGTTTTTTAATGTTCTAAGTTTGCGATTTGTTAGGCAAAATGGACTGGCAAACAGAATGAGAATAATTTCATAAGAGGATTCTGGACCTAGAATTACATCACCAAGCTATAGGTGGGGAAGTGTCAGGCAGCCTCTGCAAATTTTTGACAGACTAAAAATGCCACATGCCGCAAAATCCTATTTACAAATTAACTAACCAAAGCTAGCATTTTCATCCTTTTCTAGAGTTACGAACCATTTCATCAAAATGTAAAAAAATACTTTAATTTACAACTATAATACAATATTACTTATCACATATATTTCAACTGATTGATAATTTTTCAATCCCTGCAGGTGAGGGGCATGTTAAAACAAGACCGAGATCTGGCCGCCCTCGTGTCACTTCCCAAGAAGACTGCGAGCGCATCCTTGCTGCTGTCTCCCAGGCACCCAGATCATCATCAGTAGCTCTGACACGAGACCTGGCCCTCCACTGTCACCCTGTAACGACGAGACGCCGGATGCGTGAGGCGGGACTGAACTGCTATGTTCCAGCCATAAAGGAGGTGCTGACAGAAGCCAACAGGAGAGCGAGACTACAATTCGCTCAACAGTATGTTCATCGTGGCCATGACTTCTGGCAAAATGTGATTTTCACGGACGAGAAATGCTTCTCCTCTGTGACAGCGAATGGCAGGCAGTGTTGGCGACCAGCAAACTCTAGGTATGAGGCCAGACATATAAACGAGAGGGGAAGAAGTGGCCGAGTCACGGTGTCATTTCATGGGTGGATGTGGTGGGGTGGTCCTGGAGAACTGGTAAAAATTGATGGTCACCTTAACAGCGAGGACTATATTAATATATTGGAAACCTCTTTACTGCCGTCTATTCGCGCATACGCCCTCGCAGAGCCTGATATCATCACAATGGTGCAGGATCGGTCTCCCATACACACCAGCCGAGCAGTCACACAGTGGTTTGCACAGCACCCAGAAATTCGAGTACTGGATTGGCCTACAAAGGGATGTGACTGCAATCCCATAGAAAATCTTTGGGGGATTATGGTCCAGGAATAGGAGGTTCCCGAGATGACAAAGGAATGCGTAGAAGCAAAGGCCAGAGAAGTATGGGAGGCCGTAAGACGACGCCCAGACATTTGCAGCAAGCTAGTAGACTCGGTACCAGATCGTCTGCAGGAGGTTATTGATGCAGAAGGGGGATGGACAAAATATTAAGCTGTTGACACAAGGATATGCTACTGTATTTAATTATCTCTGCACAAATAAACTTAATAAAAATGTAATTGGTAATGTGTATAGCAGATGCTTTAAGTAAGGTATTGATATAATCAACAATAAAACAAATATGTAAACCCTACTTGTTTCAACATATTTAGTGGCTAAGATATATAACGGCTTATTATGTCTTATAATTTTAATAAACTATACGTTAGTCTATGGTCATGAACTAGATCGCTGTATCACATGTAAATAAGAAAAAAAAAAAATCTTTCGCTCAGATGCTCAGTTTGTGAAACTAAGTATATAACATAGAACAAGCACCTAGTAACTCTGAGTTTATGGCACTGAGACATGGTTAAAATTAAATATGGAAGCTATGCATAAAAAAAAAAGAAAAAAGAAAACTATATAGAAGCCGTCAATAACCTTTCAGGATCCTGACTCATTTAGTAACTTCTGACTATCATCAGACGATTTTATACAGCCTAGGAAGGCTCTGGGGAAGGTAAAAGGCTACAGACTGACTAAATAATTCTGCTGACTTCCATAGACCCTCCGTAATCTGAATAAAATCACATAATAATAGTTAACAGATGTGAAGTGTAACACCGGAGCATGAAAGGGTTATATAAGGGGCAGATGAAGAGTATTGGAAAGAAATTGTAGAAGCCTGTCGGTGGAAAACGTAGGTGACTCACGAAAAATTTGAGACTGAGCTCATGAAAAGTGAACCTTAGTCTCGTTACCACCCTGATACACTACCTTGTCCGAACGTCTGTTCCATCTGCTACCCTGACTTAGCCTTAATACCTGTCCAGGGGGTGCTGAAACTTTGGTCCATGGGTGTACCTCAGCCAGCCTTTCCTGAAGATGCTTCGCATAGCTGGAGGTGTCTGTTAGCAGCTCTTCACCAGGTGCTCTTCCCATTAACAAGTCAATTGGTAAATGTAACTCGTGGCCTAGCTTCAGATATGCAGGAGTGTTGCCAGTAGCTTCATGGGATGCAGACCGATATGCCATCAACAACGCAGCTAAATTCTGGTCCCATTCTCTCTGTCCCTCAACACAGCACTTGGGCAGTTCTTGTCCCAGAGTCCAATTGAATTTCTTCACCATTCCATCTGACTGTGGCCTTAGTGGGGTTGCCCTGGTCTTCTTGATCCCCAGTAACTTCCAGCACTCACGGAACACAGAAGACTCGAAGTTTCTACCCTGGTCTGAATGTAGTTTTTGTGGCATCCCAAAACGACAGAAAAACTGGTCAACCAACACCTGAGCAACAGTCACGGCCTCTTGATTGCACATGACATAGGCTTGTGGCCACTTTGTGAAGTAGTCCATGGCGACACATATACAGTATACTGGTTTCGTCTTTCAGTGAGTGGCAGAGATCCAGCAATGTCCACCGTGACTCTTTCCATCGGTGCACCCACTTAGTACAGCTGGAAAGAGGTGCAACCACGTTTCTTGGGTCCCTTCTTGTCGCAACATACATCACAGGCTCGACACCACTCTTCAATTATCTTGATGCATATAAATCCAGTAGAACCTCTTTCACAGCTGGCTTACAGTCTTCTTCACTCCCAGGCTCCCACTAATGATCTGGTTATTGGGCTCATCTAAGATCTTGGACCTCATTTTCTTCAACCACTGGTTCCCAATACTTGGTTGTCTCCCACTGTTGCTCCAGTAGTCTGTTGTTGAAACGAAAAACATCCCACAGATTCCTGCAGCTCTTAGTCACAGAGCTGAATCTGGAAATCCTTTCCCAAGATGGTCGTATTGTACTCTGCTGCAGCCACTCTAGCACAGGTTGTATATTTGCAACTGCATCTGCATCCTCTTCAGGTCTTCTTCATCTGATGATGACCCTGTCACTGCAGTACAGCTGCATTTCTTGCTACAGTCTTCCTTTTTACTACAATGTCTGCACTATGGGTCGCATTCTGATGGCTCAAGCTGTCAGCATTGCCACATGCCTGCCCAGGACGGTGCTGCACCTCATAGTTGTGCTGGTCCAGCTTCTCAAGCCAGCATGCTAATTATTCTTCCAGATTCTTTAATGATTTCAGCCACTTCAGTCCTCCATGGTCTGTTCTGATGATGAAGTAGGACTCATACAAGTACAGTAGGGGTGGAAAAAATGGAGAAATGGAGTTCCCCCGAGCTAAGCCCTGTATTGGACTATATAGCCCCGCTAGGGTTACAGGAGGGAGCTACCCCTCCCGGCACGGCAGCCCGGGCGAGGCTCGAACTTGCAATCCCCCGATCACAAGTCCAGCGCGCTACCACTGTGCTACCGCGCCCCCCTAGTAGGGGTGGAAGAAATCAAGGCTTTTCATTGCTACTAAGAGCTCCTTATGGGTCACACAGTAGTTCCACTCTGGTGGGCTGATCTTCTTGCTGTACTACACCACCACATACTCCTTGTCATCCTTCTTCTGAGACAGGACTCCACCAATACCAGGGTCACTAGCATCACAGTCCTGGATAAATGAGTGACCCTGATCTGGGTACGGCAATACTGGAGAGCTTGCCAATGCATGCTGGAGTTTATCGAAGGTCTTTGGAATTACTACAGTCTACACAAACTTCTGCCTTTTCCCCAACAACTTGTGTGGAGGTGCAGCTGTCATTGCAAAATCCATGACAACGCCAGTAGTAGGTATATAAAACCAGGAAGATCCATACCTCCTTCACACAAGCTGGAATTGGCCAGCATTTCACAACTGACACTTTCTCTAGATCAGTGCAGACACTGCCCTCACCTACTTTATGTCCCAGGTACTTCACTTTCTTCTGAAACAAGTAGCACTTCTTGGGGTTAATCTTAAGGTGCGCAGCTCGGATCCTATTGAACACCTTCGACAGCCTCTCCAATTCCTAGTCAAAAGTCCGTCCAAACTCAGTTACATCGTCCACATAGACGAGAGCTGTCTGCCAGGGCAGGCCTTTCAGTACACGATTTTTGAGATGCTGAAAAGTAGCTGGGTCACAGCATAGGCCAAATAGCTTCATTTTAATTTGCCATAAACCCCGCCCATATGAACAGGCTGTTTTCTTGTTGTCCTTCTCTGGAACCTTGACCTAATGATATCCTGCTTTTTTTATATCTAAAGTGGAGAACCATTTGGCATCAGTGAGTGCATCCAGCGTGTCATCAATCCTTGGCAAGGGGTATGCATCCTTCACTGTCATTTCATTCACGGCTCGACAATCTACACAACACCTTATTGAGCCATCCTTTTTCCTTACTAAAATAACAACTGATGGCCAAGGAATACTGGACTTTCTATCACTCCTTGACTTCATGCTGGCTGCTTAATTGGGTGATGATTGACAGTGACTATACAATACTCCACCAGATCAGTGTACCCCAGGTCTAGGTCTCCAGTGGAAAAGACATAAGGAAACTTGGTCAGCAGCTGCCTCAACTTCAGCACTTTTGAATCATCCAGGCATTGGCAACTCCTTGAAAATAGGTCTTGTAAGTGGTCTGGCAGATACCCATCTACTTTGACTACACTCCTTTTACAGGCTTTCCACTGATGACACTCAGGGTCCACTGCCTGGCACAGTCCCACAATTTTTAACTTGTTGATATTCTGTCTCATGGGAGAAATTGGCCACCACAACCGGCACTTCACTTGCACCTGTTTCCACAAAGTTCTCCCCATCATCACTTCGGCCTTTGTCTCGCACCATACATCAGGCTCCACTACCCCTACACGTCTGTCAGAAGAGCCACTCACCTTGCACTGGAGCAATAGTTCTAATCTTGGGGGGATCACTGTAGTGCAGAGCACCCTCACCTCACCACCAGAACTGGTACATCTCACTGCCGTGACAGAAATCAACTTCCCTCGGACCTTAACCTTCATGGAGCAGAAGTGCAGCTCACATCCCATGGACATCAGATAGTCCAGACCAAGTAGGCAAGGATCCTCCATCTCGGCTACATACACGGGAAGCGTGGCCTTTTGCTCTGCCACTTCATTCATGACATCCAAGGGTCCCCCTGGTCCTGCGCAGTGCCCAGTTACGCCACACAATTGTTCTCATGACTCAGGCAGATACCGATGATGTAACACATCAGGCCTCACAAAAGTCTGCTCTGAGGCTGAATCATCTACTGTACTCATACACCATGAATTACAGTTCTCTTGTATTTCCTCTGGTGTGACTACTTGGGAAAATCCAGTTGGTGGTTGCCCCTCGACACCAGCCTCCACTAGTTTTCTGCTTTTTTTCTGGTCTTCTCCAGCCTTCTTCTTATCCTCCCCTTTTCTTCTTTGGACACTCAGAACTGAATTGTTCCACCTCACTACATGTCCGACATACATTGGTTAAATTTGTAGATTTCCTTTCACTGTTCTGTTCTTGCTTCTTCCATTTGTAAGAATCGTCCTTCTTGTGTCCCGGCTTCCCAGAGAACCAGCAACCTCCTCCGGTTTTCTCCTGTTCCCTCTTCCACTTGTAGCAGTCCTTTTTATGTCCTGGCTTTTCACAGCACCAGCAACTTTCTTCAAATTTTTCCTCCTCAGGTACCTGACCCTTTATTGTTTTGACTCCTGCATTACAAGCTGCCTGAAAAGTGGATGTACTGGGCCTGACATAGAACTCAAACTCTAGAGCCCTGGCTAGTGCTTCTTGCATGCATCTGGGTTGTGCCTGCTTCACTTGCACTTTCAACTCGGCTCTGTCAAGAGCGTCGATGAACTGGTCACTCAGAATAGCCAACAGGTTAGGTGCTGCTTCAGGGTACGCCTTGTATGCAATACTCTCCAGGTCATGACCAACCTGTTGTATGGATTCGCCTCAAGCCCGTATACAGGTCTGGAATTTTGCTTTGAAAACCTCAGTCTGGTACATGGTCCCGTATCTGCGCTTCAGTACTTCTTCTAAGAACTGATAGCTGTTCCTCTCCTCTACTGACATCTGGTCCACAATCTCGACTGCGACACCCTTGAGGCTTGTAGCAAGCTGCACTGTCCTCTGCCTATCATCCTAACCATTGTGATCAGCAAGTAGGTCAAACTGTGCATGATAAGCATCCCAAGATACTCTATAATCAAATTCCTGAGGTTTCTTTTTAATTGGATCCCCATTATAGCCATGCTCTTCATTGGTTTGGGGCCTAAAAACTGGGGCATCATAATTAAGTTCAGGACTTAAACTTCTGCATTCTGATTATTCAGCCCTGTAATGCTACCCATAGATGCTTGGGATCCATCAATATTCACCATACACTGTCCATTCTTTTCATATGCTCGCTGTACATTACCCTGAGGCTCAGCAGTTCAATATTTCTTAACAGCCTCAGTTTTTTCACTAATTATATTCATATGGTCGACTACATACTTTAACAGGTTATCTGCATGCTGTCTGCACTGCATCACAGTTCCCTCACTAATTGTCTTCAACTGGTCATCTACATGCTGTTTGCACTCTATCTTGCTTACCTCATACTTCTGCAGCCATAGCTCAGCATTTACTTCCTCCTTCAGTTATTCCTGTTCTTCCTTCATTTCCCACATGAAAATGTCTAGCTGTCCTTGCATCCACAGTTGCAATTCCCTCTGTTGCTCCTGTAATGCCTCTTGAAGCCGTTCAAATCGTTCTTTCTGTTCTACATTTTGTGCCTGTGATGTTTCTTTAATTTCATTCTTGAGCTCTTTCTGTCCTTCATTCTGTGCTTGTATTTGTACACTTTATGCTTGGAGTTGTACACTTTGTGCTTGCAATATCTTCATGATTAGCCAGTCACACCTCATCCTGCCTAACCTGGCTTCTCATCTTTACACCTTCCGCCTCCATGTCGTAGGTTTTACTTACTGCAGCACTTATATGATCCACAATCCAAACACCACTGTTATGTCCCTGTCCGACACTGACACAGGCTCCAAAAGCAGTACTTCAGTATTGGAAGGACGTTGCCCAGTGAGTTGTTCTTCCTAGAGGGAGCCTTTCATTGTACAACAACACAGAACAGCACAGGCATTCTAAATAAACACTGGCTTCTTAAGTTTGCTGTCTTTATATTCAAAATAATTATACTTAATGCTTGCCAACTACACTTCACTGTTTTCACAAGTACCGGAGCTATACAACCTTCACTAACTGATATTACAATTAATGCTGGTCATCTTCACTTCACTGTTTTGACAAATACCGGAGCCATACAATGTGCACTGACACTGAAATGACACTGGATTAAACTCAAACTGAAGTGAAAACTGACTGCAACTGCTCTAGTCCCTTTCCCATCCTTATATAGCCTTGCATTACCCTCGATGCTTCTAGTTTACTGTAGCACCTACAGTTATCGAATCAGAGACATCCAAAACATGCCAGATTTTCTTACACTGCATAACTATCTATCTATCTATTGCCAGACGCCTTAATCCCGTAAGGGGTAGCCAGAAACAAATCGCCTCCATGTCGCCCTGTCCCCCATTATTTCAATACTCAGCTCCCAGCTCACACCCCCCCTCTCTCATCTACCTCTCCACTCCATCCCTCCATCCCATCCTTGGCCTCCCCCTCCATCTCTCTCCCCCCCTCCATCTCACTCACGTACACTCTCCTCTTCAGTCTCTCACCCTCCATCCTCTCCACATGGCCAAACCACGTCAATGTTTTTCTTCCAACGCTTGCTATCACATCCTCATCCACTGCAGAATGCTCCTTCACTTCCTCATTTGTCAGTCTGTCTCTCCATGTGACTCCACGTGCTTCTCTTAAATAATCATTTCCACTGCTATCACTCCTAACTTGCGTCCCTCCAACAAGGTCCAAGCTTCACTTCCATACGTTAGAGTTGGTATCACAATACTGTCATGCAGTAACTCATTCACTTCCATGCTCACTTACCTGTTTCTTATCACTGGTTTCAAGGAACCAGCAACCTTTCTTCCTTGCTGTACCCTTTCAAGAACTTCACCTTCTAAACTTCCATCCTTATTCATCACACTACCCAAGTACTTAAATGCACTCACATTTTTCATTTCCTCTTCATCCAAACTCAGTGTACAGTTGGACAAGTAGAAAGTGCAAAATAAATAATAGGGTATCTGGCGACATCTGGCAGTTCCCTGTAGTAATCCCACGAATCAGTATGAGTGAAACATTCACAGCCTAGAACCTGTGTCAGGTGGGAAAGTAACTGACTGAACTTTAGAGCGGTGATGAAGCATATATTATCATTTTATATGTAAGTGAGTAGGAAACAATTCATAGAGAATACCACAGTATTTAATGAACGAACGTGGAGTATAATAATGAGCGTTAGCAATCTGTACAACGTAACTGGCAAAATAGTACAGAAGAGCAGCGCGTCAGCTGGTAGTTTCGTTTATTCATGATCTTTGAAGCTGCTGAAACGAAGCCTAGTGAATCAGACTAATAGATAACCTAACTAAGAGAACGGGTAATGTATTCTTTTACTAATCTGATATTGATATTTCATTAGTTTCTAGGGTTATAACGCTCTATTACACATAACGTCTTAAAATGCGTAGGCAGTAAATTGTTACTAAATATATTGTTTCCATAGGTAATCTCAGACTAGGTGTTTTTTCCCCGGGCAATTTATCCCTTGGTTGTTTTTCTCTTTCTTCCCACTTCCCCCTTACGGGGGAAGTGGTAGCTATGATGGACCCCCCTACTGCCTCCTCCCCCTTCAGGGGGGGAGGTAGTCCTGACGACACTCCTACCGTTACTGACCGGCCCCAGACTGACGGACGCCAGACTCGATCCCCACTTGACGTTCCCCTTGAGAATGCGACCTACGTGACACTGCATGCTTTAGGTTCCACTCCTCTGTCCAGACTCAATCCCTTCATTGTCAAGAAGGTGATTGACCACTGTGCGGGAGAGGTGGAACAAGTAAAAAAACTTGGAAATGGAGACCTTCTAGTAAAGACATTCAACTCAGCTCAGGTTAAAGACTTCCTAAAGCTGCGTAAGTTTCACTGTCATGATATCGAGGCCAAGATCCCAACATCCATGAATTCCTGCAAGGGTGTTATCACTTGCAGGGATCTCATGGTGATGAGTGAGGAAGAAATCATACAGGAACTTGCTCAGCAGGATGTAATTGATGCCAGATTCATCACTCGTTATCAGGAAGGCGTTAGGACGAAGACAGCCACTGTTATCCTCACTTTTGACAAAGTTTTGCTACCTACAAATGTCAAAGTAGGATATGAAATTGTAAATGTAAGACCGTACATCCCGAATCCCCTTCGTTGTTCAAAATGTCAGCTCTATGGACATCATGAAAAGGCTTGTCGGGCTTCCAACATCGTGTGTGGCAAGTGTGCGGCTGTAGGTCACTCTGCTTACAACTGTACATCCGAGACTGAGTGCTGCTTTCACTGTAAGGATGCTCACTCCACTTCCTCTAGGGCTTGTCCCAAGTGGAAGGAGGAGAAAGAGGTCTGCACAGTGAAAGCGACTGAGGGCATATCCTTTTACGGTGCTAGGAAGAAGGTGAAGGAGTTGCATGCAACTCCCAAGCCTAATGTCTCCTATGCATCGGCGGTTGTGTCCTGTCCCGTGATGTGCACCGTTGAGACACAGACTGACCTTACATTCGCTCCTCGTGCTCCACGCCCTACCTCTCAGTCTAAGCCTCCTGTACGTTCCAACTCTCTTACGGATATCCCTGTTGCTACATCATACTCTCAGGCTGCCGCTGCTCCTTCGCAGTCAGTGCGGCCAAAACAGAAGCCTGACAAGTCTGACAAAATTAATTTGACCCCCCTCACTAAGCAGTCACGTCCTCATGTCCTTCCCGCTCCTGGTCCAACGAGGGAGAGAAAGAATAGCTCTTCCTCGGTGGAGTCTGGGAGCCTTATCATTGATGACAATATGGAAGTCTCCATGAACAAGAACCGGGAAAGGTCCCCCGGTAGCCACTCGCCTGGTCGCGGGGGGCATAAAAAGACTAAGCACACTGGCCACCCTCGAAAATCTTAAACCGCCGCATTCACTATACTGCAGTGGAATTGTAGAGGTATTGGGAATAAGTTACATAATATAGCTATCTTGCTTTCACTACACAGGCCAGACGTTGTTTGTTTACAGGAGATGCGCCTCGAGGATCATCCTGATCCTCCACAGTTCAGACACTACCACTCGTATAGAAGATATGAAGGTCACGGAGTTGCCATTTACACACACAAATCACACCCACAAACGGAAGTGATTCTAAATTCTACTCTGGAAGCTGTCACGTGCAGAGTAAAATTTAATAACACGTATCTGTCTTTTTGCTCTCTGTACTGTCCTCCACATGGCCCCATTGATAGTGATGCTTTAAATTCACTAGTTGAACATCTGCCTGGAAATAAGTTAGTGTTGGGCGATTTTAACGCCCATCACTATCAATGGGGTAGCTTGAGGATTGATGGTAGTGGGGAGCAAGTAGCCGACCTAATACTACAGTCCAACCTCTGTCTTCTGAACGATGGTAGAGCGACTCGTGTAGATGATCGCACTGGTAACTTTTCGGCCATTGACTTATCTTTGGCCTCCCCTGGTATACATCAAGATCTCTCATGGGACCCTTATGACGACTTCTTGGGAAGTGATCATTTACCCATCTGTCTTTCTTATACACGCGACATCATTTCGGACCCTCCACCTCCAAAATTTAACTATAAGAAAGCAGATTGGGGATCCTTCTCAAGGATCGCCAATTTAGATGTATCTGGGGAGACCATAGATGTTAAGGTCGAAAATATAACTACTTCCATATTACACGCAGCTGAGGCTGCTATTCCCAAGACTTCTACAGTTCATGCGAAGCATAGAGCACATTGGTGGACGCCGGATTGCCGACAAGCATTAAGAAAACGCAATAGGAGATACAGGATTTTTGATAGTCAGCCCTCTGAGAAAAATTTTATTGCATACAAACAGGCACGGGCTGAGGCAAGGAGAATAATAAGAAGGGCCAAACGTGACTCCTGGCGGTCCTTTGTGTCCACGGTGACTCGTACAACACCATTACGTAAAGTCTGGTCCACCATAAGAATATTAAATAATAAAGGCCCATATTTCCCCATTACCACCTTGCAAGTAAATAATAACATCTATGACGACCCCGTGGACGTTGCTAACATCCTCGCCAGGAGTTTCTCTCATTTAAGTAGCTCAGCCAATTATGACCCGCGTTTCCAACATCATAAACGCACGGCTGAGCTACAGATATTAGACTTTGCCACAGAAGACGTAAACTCCCCGTACAACCAAGAGTTTACGCTAGATGAACTGCTCCTTGCCCTTAAATCCTGTAAAGACATCAGCCCTGGACCAGACACCATCACGTACGGTATGATCCAGCATCTTAATCAGGACAACCTGATTAAGATGTTAGCATTGTACAATGAGATTTGGGCGTCTCGAACGTTCCCAAACTCATGGCACTTTGCGCACTTACACCGATACCCAAAGAGGCTGGTCGTCTTATGAATCCCACTTCATTTCGTCCTATTGTGTTGACTTCTTGTCTATGTAAGGTCATGGAACGAATGGTTAACAATAGGCTTCTTTTTGTTTTAGAGTCGAAGAATTTGTTAAATGATCAACAATGTGGCTTCCGTAAATACAGAAGTTCACTAGATCATTTAATGAATTTGGAGCATTGTATTGCAGAGGCATTTGCCAATAAAGAATTCATGATAGGGATGTTCTTGGACATCCATAAAGCCTATGACATGACCTGGCGACACGGTATATTAATGAAGCTCTATGCTTATGTATTAAGAGGAAATTTGCCTGTTTTTATTTCAAATTTCTTAAGGGACAGAACTTTCTCTGTCAAATTGCCCCGTAACGTAAGATCGGATATATTTATCCAGGAAAACGGGGTGCCACAGGGAAGTGTGCTTAGTCCTACTTTATTTAGTATTATGATCAATGATATTCTGTCATCAGCTCCCATCCCGAGGAATCTTAAATACTCACTCTACACTGACGATTGTGCAATATGGCACTCTTCCCGTAATGCACAATTTTCGGCTGGGCGGATTCAAGCAGCCCTTGACTCCGTCCACCAATGGGCCTTGCAGTGGGGATTTAAGTTTTCCGTCCGTAAGTGTGCCGCTATAGTTTTCACTAATCGTAACGTACCTAATTTGTGCTTAACTTTGGATAATCTGGCGGTACCTTTTCAAAATTCTGTAAAATTTTTAGGAATACATTTTGATCGTAGAATGAATTTTAAACTTCACGTTAATACTTTGCTTGCTCGTTGTGATAAACCGTTAAATGTCCTCAAGTACCTAGAGGGTACTACACCAAAAGCCGACAGAAAATCTTTATTAATGGTGTATAAGTCCCTTATTCGATCAAAGCTAGACTATGGCGCACAGGTGTATGGCTCGGCATCTGATGCCACGATGAAAGGATTGGATGTGTTGCAGAATAAATGCTTGCGAATGTGTCTTGGAGCTGTAAGGTGTACCCGTGTAGCTCGTATGGAAGTGGAGGCGAATGTGCCTCCCCTCCGTATTCGCCGTGACCACCTGGCCTTGTCCTACGGCATAAGGACATTAAGAAAAAGTAATATCAGCAATGTGGCCTGTACCGCCCTGCGTCAATACCACCACCTTCTACGGGGGGTGCGTCGGCCACTTGCCGCTCGCCTCCACTTACTGACTCAGGAGCTTGATGTGGACCCCAGTGACTGTGACAAGTTGGTGCTTAAAAATATAGCGCCTTGGGAGCCACCCGGCTTTACAGTCGATGTTACATGGCTCCCAGCACCAAAGGCCAAGGCGCCGGAGGCGGAGGTCCACCACTTCTTTCGTAACATCATTGTTCGTCACTTGGGGTCCCATCAATTGTACACCGACGGCTCCAAGTCAAGTGAATGTGTGGGTGCAAGTGTGTGGTCGACTGAATGTGCCCTCAGGTATCGGTTGCCGACTCATACATCTGTGTTTACTTCAGAACTTTTTGCTATTGACAAAGCCATAGACTATGCTCTCAATTCTAGACATGACTCATTTGTCATATTTTCAGATTCAAAATCAGCCCTTCAGGCAATTGCATCTTGCACTACGGACTCTCATGAGATCCAGGGCCGCATCGTTAATAAGTTGCATTCATGCAACAAGTCATTCACGCTGATCTGGGTGCCTGGTCATTGTCGTATCTACGGCAATAAGCAGGCTGACTTACTTGCAAAGTCGGCTGTAGAGCTCGAGGAGACTTGGAACGTTCCTCGTGATCTACGGTCGAGTCTATCTCTCGGAAAGAAATCAATAAATCTTCTGTGGCAAGGTCAGTGGACCAGACTAAATATTCCAACTTGTAAGCCGTACCTGGGCGACTGGGACACTGCCAACCGTCCCAGTCGCCTAGAAGAAAAAGTGTTGGCACGGTTACGGCTTAATGCCACCATTGTAACCCACATAAAACCATATATGGAAAGACGCTTCCCACCGCATAGTGACATCTGTAATGCGGTGTTATCAATTAGTCATATCATCCTGCGCTGTCGGCGATTTATTCGTGAACGTGCTTCACTTATAAATTACTGCGGCGCAGTAGACGTCCCCTTCACCCTTTCCACCATCCTGGGTGATGGGGACATTGTTATGACTGATAAATTGATGGCTTTCTTGAGAGAGACCGGACTGATCAGAGTGATGTGACTTTTTTACTGCGTGGTTATGGTTTTTATGAAGAGTAAATATGTATATATTGTAATATTAATTAGGGTTGACAGTTGACATATTTTAAATAGTTCCTCCTCCCACCGATCTATTTCAAATATAGATGTCCCATTAAGCCAAGTTCCTCGCCTGACAGTCACCAGCTGATGAGTGCAAGTGTGCAATATAGGAAAGTATTGGGCACTTGCAGTCGATGGTGGTCTGCTGGGCGAGGTTCTTCACTTTTTGTACAAATTATGTAAATACATTATATTATCTTGCCTAAGTTATTCTAATTAGGGACGACAGCTGACGTATATGGAAATGTTCCTGACTCGTCTGGTTCCCTTTCATATATTGATGTCCCCTATCTTAGGTTGTGCCTCGACTGACAGTCACCAGGTGATGAGTGCAGGTATGTAATGTAGAAAGGCATTACATATCTGCAGTCGATGGTGTTCTGTTAGTCGAGGTATTTTTACCATTAGTGTAGGTCTAGCTATTTGTCTCTGTAGGATTTAGTATAGGTTAGCGATTTGTCTGTTAGGTGATTAGTTTTAGGGTCTTTAGATTAGTTTTCCTTTATAATATAAGGTATAAAAAATAAAAAACCAAGAAAAAATTAAAAAAATAAAAATACAAAAAAAAAAATAAATAAATAAGATTAAAATTATTATATATATATGTACGTTTGCATGAAAGTGTGTCTGTATGTATGCATGGAAGTGTGTGTGTGTGTGTGTGTGTGTGTGTGTATGTATGTATATATATATGTTTGTATATATATGTATATATGTTTAAATGTATATATATATATATATGTTTTTATATATATATATATATATATATATATATATATATATATATATATACACGGCCTTAATAACCAGGGGCTTCGGCCCCAATGGTTGATAGGCCGGAAAAAAAAAAAAAAAAAAAAAGTTTCCATATTACTTTTTATATTTCTTCCTAATATGATATATTGAAACAGTAAAAAGAGGACTGCGCTAGGCCACAAAGACCTTGTAGCGCAAGGGAGGAGGAGGTAGAAAGGAGGGGCAGCAAGCATGAGGGAAAAAGAAAGGAAAGAAGGGACAATTGAAGAGCTAAATAAAACGGGAGTATTGTTTATCTGTTTGTCGTATAAAGATCACACATGTTACTCTGGAGAGAACATTACTTTATAATGTTATGAGGCATGAATATTTTGGTAGAGGAAATAAGTTTACTGTAAATTACTGTGATTTTGTTCTATGCCTACCGATGATGAGATATATCAGAGGTGAACAGTTGTCAACAGTGTCAAATATATGTTAGGCAAAAGTAAACCTTCATAATTGATTGCCATGCCGTCCCTGTATTAATTTTCACCACATTAAAATACATGCTCTATTGAATGACTGCTATGAATTTTCTTGGAAATGTTAAAAGGAGGTAAAACCGTTGTGAGATATCTCATAGCTATATCGCACACGGTAAACATCCTGGCAATCGATAGTGAATGCCTGTAAGTGATACACAAAAATTATGCAACAAATCAGAGCAAGCATATGATCTTAAAACCCCGTCCACACCATCGGGCAGTGCCCGGTGGGCACTAGTGATAAGCTCGTCACCGAAAACATTGTGGCAACTTTGACGGGCAAACCAGCGAACTGCCAATGCCCTTCGTCGAGCGAAATCACCAGACACCTTCCGGTGGTTTGGCGCCGGGCATGGGCCGACAACCCTGCCATCCTCAAAAAGTTGGCTCTTTAACAAGAATGTTTTTCTCTGCACGCTATACTTTATTTATATTTTACAATTGCAACAATTAATGTGCTATACCTAACTATTGCTTTTTCTTTTCAGCTGTTGCGCATAGTGATACCACACTCAAGCGCTGCCAACCACCTACTGACAACTGGCCGACTTTACTGCTTGACCAGCTAGCCTACTCAGCAATGTGGACAACATCACAGTCATGCCCTACAAACTGTGCCCGATGAGAGCACAGTCCGCTAGTCACTGCCCGATAGTGTGGACGGGCTTAACAACCTCAATCCGGGGAATGACTAGCGTCAAGCAATATAATTGGGTATTCAAATGAGGAGACAGTCCCATGGCTGCCAGTGTTCATTGACGCTAGTTACCTATTTCGCAAGCTCTCCATTTCACTGTCTTCATTGCTGTCTCTTTCCTACTCTGTCCTCCAATGTGGAGGTGTGGAGGAGGGATCGGTGTTGGTTAGATAATGCAAATTAAAACTGGATATTTGGTCATCTACTCCCTATTTGATGTTACAAAACGATGTTGCATGCATCTCATGGACGTGAAAGTAATTAAGTGGAGCTGCTGGGAAGAATTTTAAGGTAACCATTTCATAATGTATGAATGTTACTGATTATCTGACTATACTTTTTGGTGTCCAGTGGAGTGCATTTATACTAAGATGAACCCCGTTGGGGGGTATTGCCTTCAGAAATGTGTGCGATAGTTAAAGGGTTTGGGCGCCCTTTCGATCCAGAGTCAATCCATTTTACCTCTTCAGCCTTCCCTCCTTTCCTTCTTTTTCCCTCGTGCTTGCTTTCCCTCCTCTAAATTTCCTTCTCCCTTGCGCAACAAGGTCTTTCTGGCCTGGCGCAGTCTCTTTTTCCTATTTCAATATATTATATTGAGAAGAAATATAAAAGGTAACATGGAAACAATAGATTTAGTATTTGCTGCTTACACATTTTAATAGACATAATGTGTCATAGAGCGCATTAACCCTAGAAATCAATGAAATATAATATCAATATTAGATTCGGTAAAGAAAGCACTGCTTGTTGTCTTCGTTAGATGTCAACATCTATTAGTCTGATTCACTAGGCTTCGTTTCAGCAGCTTCAAAGATCATGAATAAACGAAACTACCAGCTGAAGCGCTTCTCTTCTGTACTATTTTGACAACTATGTTTTACAGATTGCTAACGCTCATTATTATACTCCACGTTCGTTCATTAAATACACTCTCCTAAACTCATTCTCTATGAACTGTTTCCTACCACTTATTAGTTATTAACCTTTATTTAAGTATAATATGATGAGAATATTTACTTCACCACTACCCAAAAGTTCAGCCAATCACGGTCTACTGACACAGGCTCTAGGCTGTGAATGTTTCACTCATAAAGATATGTGGGCTTACTACAGGGAACTACCAGATGTTTTTATATACTCCATCTTTTTTTTTTTTTTCACTTTCTACTTGCCCAACTGTACATTCTGTGAATTAATTTCTCTCGAGGGGAATAGCTTTACTCTTCCCTACATTCGCCTTTAGGTTCCTCTTCTTATTCTCCTAAACTCATTCACCAAGCCGTGCAGCTCCCCTTCGTCTTCACTTAACAACTCAGTATCATCTAAAAACAATAGTACAGGGTGTTTCCTAACATTTCCCTCTTTCTTTAGGGCCACTCCAACATCCATTGCCCTACCTTGTACCTCTTTTATAACCCCATCCATATACAGATTGAATAACCCTGAAGACATGACACATCCCAGTTTCAATCCAACCTTCAAACAGAAAAATCCACTCAGTTCACTATCCCTATCCACAGCAGCCTTAGTAGCCTCGTACATACTCTTCACGGCATTCAACAACTTCCCATTTACTCCATATATTTTTAATATTTTCCACAATCCTTGTCTATCCACCCTGTCATATGCTTTCTCCAAATCAATGAAGGCCAAATACATCTTCTTTCTTTTCCCTAGAAACTTTTCCACTAAAGACCTAAGAATGAATATCTGATCAACACAATTTCTTCCCCTCCTGAAACCTCCATGCTCTTCTCCAACTAATTCCTCTGTTATTCCCTGACTCTGTCAATAAGTAGGCTATCTTACTAACTACTTTTCCTATTACACTAAGAAGACAAATGCCCCTATGATTACCACACACTTCTTTTTTCCTTTTTCCTTTGTACAGGGGAATAATTATACTTGACTTCCAATCCTCCAGGACTCTACCTTCCTCCCAGGCCAATCTGCACATCTTCCACATCCATTCTACTACTATCTCTCTCCCATGCTACAGCATTTCACCAAACACTCCATCAATTCTTGGGGCTTTCCCCATTTTGACTTCATTGCTTCCACTACTTCCGTCCTACTGATTTCTGCCTCTCTTCTCACATCTCTCCATCTCCCAGCCATTTCCCAGCCACTTAGATTACTTTCATTCTCTATGCTCAACAATTCCTTACTGTTCTCTCCATTTGCCCATTTTTGTCCCTTCTCCACCAGTAATCAACCATTTTTATCATACACCCCCCGACTAACTTCTTTGACACCCTAACTCTCTTAACCTCTTTCCAGAAATTTTTTTTACATTCCCTCCACTTTACACACTCTTTTCTTACCCTCTATACTAATATTTTCACCTCTCTCTTCCTCTCTACTGTACATATAACTTTCTCCTCTGTCTGTCAACTTCCTTCACACCCCTGTTTCTCAGCCACTCACTATATGTTTTCTTCTTTTGTGCCACAGCCTGTCTCACATCTTCATTCCGCCATGCAGTTCTTTGCACCCCCTTTCGCCTTCTCTTCACCCCACACACCACCTCACATGCTGCACGGATTTCCTCTGTGAATATCTTGCACACACCTCCCACTTCCCCCATCTGCTTCAATCCATATTTACCCAATTGCTCCTCCACTTCTCTCTCACATTCTGCTTTTTTTTCCATCCTCTTGTAACCATTCCACCCTCCTTTATGAACTACTTTCTCCTGTCCTTCCCTTCTATTCCATTTTCATTTGAACCTTGATTCTCATCACCACCAAGTGGCAGTCAGAAAGTCCTCTCCCTCAGCCTCTATATGTTCTTGCATCCATTACACACCTTCAAATCCTATCATCCACACACACATAATCATTCATTGTCTTCCTTCCATTCAGTTCACAATCCACCCTTCTCATCACCTGCCACGTATACCTGTGGATCATTTTGTGCCTGAAGAGGGTATTGGCTATCACCAACCCCCTCCCGGGACAAATGTCCACTAGAGCACTGCCATTCTCATCCACCTTTGCAGGCACACCCCACTCACCAACTACTACATCCACCTTCACGTTCCCTACTTTCCATTGATATCGCCAATCAAAAACACTGCATAACACTCCAAATTATTTAGCATACAACCTGAGATAAAAGTACATAATTTAATAGTCACATAAATAAATCATTATAGAGAAAAAGAGCACAAAAATTAATGCACAACTTAAAAAATAACTAAGCACAAAAATTAATGCACAACTTAAAAAATAACTACGCTCACAAACAGCAGGCTAGCTGGCAACTCTGACACGTAACCGAACTATACAAGAAGCATCGGGAATACTCCAGCACTACCTAACTAGCAAATCCCGTTTCTCAACAATATCGATAGTGAAGCAACTGATGGTGAGTGAAAAAAAAAAAAAAAAAATCTGCTTGGGGATTTGGGAAATTTTAGTACCGTATCTACAGGAGTAATGGCATTTAGGTTTACAAACGTTCAGTAAATGGGAGACTTTCAGAATACCGTCATTTCAAACCCGGTCTTACAGCAGGTCTTTGCTGAATACCATGCGTGTAAAGTTTTTGGATTATTTTTACTCCTTGGTTGAAATGCGAGATATAGTAATGGCATATATCATTGAAAATAGTAAAATCTATCTACATACCTAGGCTGCTTCCCCCAAGGAAAGGGAGGTAGCCGAGACAGGACGACACACTCCCCATTTGCTCATCCATTCAAACACATTCATTCGCATCTTAGCCCCAAGGGGAGAACGGACAGATCCTCACCGCACCACACCACACAAGGGTCAACTGTGCAATACAATCAGTGACATCCGCAGCAGGGCCCGACAGCAGAGCTGGTTTACCCCTGCCACATCATAACAAACCCATCCCCTTACCCACACCTGACCTGACTAGCTGATCAGACCAAATGCGGGAGAATATCCCCTCAGGGCTGCGTCATCACTTATTCATTCACAATTTCTCTCCATTTATTTCTGTCATGCACAGCCACTTTTCCTTGCTCAACAGACATCCCTCTCGCATCCAACGCTCCCTTCACACTGTTCATCCATCCTATTCGTGGTCTTCCTTTCAACCTTACACCTCTCACATCAGATCTAGTTATCTTTTTCACCAATCGCTCATTATCCATTCTCTCCATATGCCCAAACCATCGCAACACCCTCTGCTCAACTCTACCAGCCATCTCCCGAACAACTCCAGTTCTTCGCACTTCATCATTTCGCACTCGATCCATACGCGTCACTCCACACATACTCCTCACCTCCATTACATTTCTAAGTAGTAGTAAAATACTACTTAGAAAACTCATAACCAGTCGGAATGGTCTTTTGAATCTGTGCAATTTCATGAGTTACAACCGTAGACTCGTTACTTAAATGTTAGTTCTTCACAATTTCTCTTTGCATAAATTGTATTTGTGTTGTTGGATATTATAGCCAATCTCATACAAATATGAAGTTCCGATCATAATTCGTTATTAACACCGATTCTCGTTATGACAGTGCTTGTCTTACCCGAAATTTATTAGTCCGTAAATTTTATTACTTTACATTTCTCCATTACACTCATGCATGCGCATTAGAGAGACAGTCATGGATTTGAGAAAAGGCCCCTAACAATGATCACAAAAACAGACGAAGACAACACGCAGTTGACGAAAGGTAGGGTACATAATAAGCTACTGAACAACTTGACCAAAATACGGAACACTGAGAGTGAAGATTAAGTCAATGTGTTGCCATGGCGTCCATCCCAGGGAGCGAACGAGCTGAGAATAAAGGGCAATCAGCAACAGATGGTTATGGATCATGAACTCTTGCTGAACCCAAAGCCAAGTGAAAATCAAGAAATGAAAAGGTCTTTGGCAGAAAAAAAGATCTTATTGAGAGGTATGGACACAGTGGGTCAATTATTTGCTTCTTGAGTTTCAGTGTAGCTCTGCCACATAGGATCGATACAGTATATCAGATGTAACCAATTTATTTCATTTTAAACAGTAAGCCTATACTTCAAAAGTCTCCAGGGTTTTTTATCCATTGCTTCACACTTTTTTTTTTTTTTTTGTTACGCTTTACTTTAAGCAGCAGAAGGACTTTACCAATTCAGTTCATATTCCTCTAGCCCCTTAACCGAGGGGCGTCACTTTCGTGACGCTTGGGAGCAAGGGATCATACTGCGGGGTGTCACTTTTGTGATTCTGTGTTATTTTGAATTCGCCTGGGCTTTCAAGTGGTGGTTTGTATCATCTATCAGTACTGCCAATGTCCAACACTAGTCAGCACTCCTAATCTCATCTGTACTCCTATCCATTGTTGACAATTTAGCCATTTCTCCCTGTTCTTGACTCCCCTCCCTACCTTCCCTCCATTACCCTCTCCTCTCACCTGCCCAGCTGTGCTATACTAAATAAATCTTCCCTGGAATTTTCCACTGATTTCATCCATTGAAATAAGCCCTATGCCCTATTCTTGTACCAAATAATATATACAAGAAAGAAATAAGGTAAGTGATAGTGCCATACACCTGGAATTGGCTAATTATCACCTGACAACACCTCACATGCACTCGTTCGCTAATTTTCGCTCTTTATTTCCCCTTGAAATATGCCGTATAATCTATTCTCGTAATAAAAATATATGTAAGAAAGGAAGGGAGAAGCCTAAGTGATATTTACATTCACCTGGAACTACCTAATTTATTATGTATTGTCTAGATTTCCTGCCAATCATTTCATAGTGTATATATTAGCAGCTTTCACCCCGTTGACATTGGCAGCATTGCACTTCCCCTGGGCAGGCCACCACACTGTATTCAGTTCACTGTCATCTTTCAAGGTGAAAGCACGTCGGATTCGCGCCAGCCCAATTGCACCGCTTTTTAGCCCCATGCAAAGGGCCCTGTGACCTCTACCCCCTACTAAACCTCGTGTGGAAAGAGGTAAAGGGGTAAGTGACTGCTGTGGAACGTGAACTGGCTAATTTGTCAATGAAAATGATAGACAGTGACTACGATCTATTTGGTGAGTAAAACAGTGATAGCAATGAATGTAAATATAAGTGAACAGTGGAAAATAGTTTTATAAGTTACTGCAAGTGACTGCATAACACAGTGTAAATAGAATAGAAATGTAAATAATTTAAATAAAATAGAGAATGTAAACAGAAATGTAATTGAGTAGTAATATAAGAATACGAGTATATATACTAGGAGTAATGAAAGTGAAAGTTTCACTCTAGCATGTATGAATACTATGAGTTATGAAAGTGAAGGTGAAAGTGACATTCACTCTCAACGCTAGTATACAGGACGAGTAAGCGAATGCTACGTATTTTACTGAAAGAGAAATTGAATGCCTACAGTGACAATAAACTACTGTTACTGAAGGAAACTTATGGATAATGACTGTAGATGTATATGTGTTATATAGTAATAGAAATATAAACTGTGAGTGTTTTTATGAATAAGAAATGGCAAAACACCAGCGGCGAACGATGTCAAGTGGGAAGGTCATACGCGCTCTTAATTTTCATTGCTTTCACAGTTTTTTTTTTTTTTTTGGAGTATGGATTCCAAACTATTTGAGAATCATAGAATAGTGTTTCTAGTGATAATATCAGGCTGTGGTAATCATATTATGGGTTGTCGGGAAGTGTAAAGTGGAGACTTCGTTACCCAACTTCAGGTCTCCACAAGTCCTACGGTACTCGACGAAGGCTCAACAAACATCCCAGGAGAAAGCTGAAGGTATGTGCCATAAGCATATTTAATTATAATATTCTAGGACTAATAACTGATTTTTGGCAAATATTTTTAAAGAGTCTGTCGGAGCGCGAACATGCCCGTGAGACATGCAAGTCAGACAAAAACAACCCCACGGTTTAGGAGCTAGTTTGTTTTCTGTACTTTTGTCACTATTTTCAGGGTTGTAAATGACTTTTTCCAGCTGAATTTTTCCCCATTATTATCATCATGTTCCTTAACCCTTAACAATTATTTTTTGTTTTCACCATGTGGGAAGGGGCTTACCCAAATGTATCTCCATTCATTTACTCTTCCCATTTCATTTGTGTCCCTTTTTACAACTTTTATGGGCATAAATGATATCGCCTACTCATTTCATTTGTCTGTGTGATGTTGTTTCCTTGTTATTTTCCATATCTCATTTCCTGACGATTATTTTGTGGACTAGATTTCGTTTCCCATTTCCCAACAGGAGGTTATGTTAGGCTGAATTGTTAGGTACAGTTAGGATAACAGTAGGTTTAAAGTGTTTGGTTAGGTTATCTTAGCTTTTGTTCTGATGGGTTAGAATATGTTACTTTGTACGGTAATGGTGATTTATGTAGGATTAGGTAATATTTGGGTAGATTATTTTATAAGGATTCAGCAGGGAAGAAAGGTTGCTGGTTCTTTGAAAGGAGGGAAGTAAAAAAGTTGCTGTATGGTAGTGCTGTGATACCAACTGAAACGTATGGAAGCGAAGCTTAGACCTTGTTGGAAGGACGGAAGTCAAGAGCGAGAGCAGTGGATATGAGTTACTTGAGCATATGGAGTTATATGGGGAGACAGACTGACAAATGAGGAAGTGAAGGAGTGTAGTGGTGTGGAAGTGGATGTGATAAAAATTGTTAGAAGTACATTGAGGTGGTTTGACCATCTGGAAAATATGAAGAGCGAGAGACTAACGAGGAGAGTGTATATGAGTGAAGTGGGGGGAGTGAGAGGGAGACAAAACAGTACCAAGTGTTGAGCTTTCGTTAATCATGGTGTGTTCGGCAATCGTTGCACAACTATGCGACGACAAAGGTAGGTACAGTTATAAAGCAAATCTATAATTATATACTGTACGCCAAAGAGGAGACATTCATTAGAACATGATACAGGTTAGCAAAATAGTGCTCGCTGATTAAAATGCTTCACATTGCATCAGATTTCGCCAAAGTAATATACTGAATAAAATCAATTTCATTCAAAAAATGTTCAAAAACTTCCCAGATCAAACCTAATTACCCTAAGTAACCTATCATAATCATACTAAACATAATCTTTTCCTTGCTGATACATTATTTGTACTTGTATTTTGAATTATAATACTTGTATTGAGTACCTCAGAGGATTTCTCAAACAAAATGCAGTACACTTTCCTACACTAAATTTGCTGGTCGTCTGGGACACAGTGTGTCAGTGCTGTTAAGGCTATTGCAATACTGAAGCACAGTATTGAATTGGGAAAAAATAAAACATATGGGCCGTTTAATTGATGCAACATTTTTGTATGGCAGGCTTAAGTTCTATGACAGTAACCAGAATTTTGGTCATAGTGATAAAAAAGAATAGAACTTTGTTATGTTGACTCCACCTCTGGCACAGTACAAGGATATCAACAGCTAAACACAGGTAAGATAAGCTCATATTTACTGACTGTCAGGGTTTAGACTTACAAACAGGATTGGCACAATTTTAATTGATTTAAAACAGTGATTTGAAACTTGCTTTAAATCAGCAATTTTTGACACATGAAACGTGTCATAAACGTCAAAATTGCATAATATCACAAGCAGTTTTATATATTTACTACTTTGTTTGGCAAAATATATATATATATATATATATATATATATATATATATATATATATATATATATATATATATATATATATATATATATATATATTTTGTTACGGAACAGAGAGAGATAATGAACACTTCAAGTGAGAATACTAAAATCACTACTGTTCCGCAAAGTTCCAGGTTCAAAACAAAAGAGTTAGGTAAAATTACAGGTTAAAGTTTAATGCTCAAACTAACAACTAAACATTCAGGACTCATAAGGATAATGTAATGGCAAAAAACGGGTTAAATATATGGTTAACTGCAATAGCCTCTATTAACACGAAATTAGCAAGAGTAAATTTATCTAAGTCAGCCCTGATAAAATGAGAAACCCGGATAATGCTCAGTTAATGCAAGATATATTATTACAGATACAAAATATTATTAACAATGGCTGACATCAAAACTCCACATGAATCACAAAAACCTCACCAGGCCTACGAATTAACGCCTTATGCTATACAGTACAAGAACAAAATGTAATAACACTTATACTCAAAATACACAGCAGCTAGATGGTCAGAGACTTCCTGAGCACTCACAATAACAATACTCTGTACAGGGGAGGACAGAGATGTGAACAAAATGAGGACTAGATCTAAGTGGCAATTAATGCAGAGACTGAGCTCATTATATAGGGGCCGGCAGAGCTTGATACAACTTGTAAGAAGGACGCGCAAATGAAGCCATAGGGGACAAAGAGTTGACACTCCTGCTCTGAACAACAGAAAGAACGACTTACTCTACTATAAGGGAGGAGAAGGGGGGAGTGAGGTAGATCACGGAAGCTTGGTCACTATGGAAGCCACGAGGCGAATCGTGATCAAACATGCAGCATACTGTACGTTAGAGTTATACAAAGGATGATGAAATCATAGGCAATGTAACACCTCCCCACAAAGAAAAAGAAATTTACAAAGGAAATTTCTTATTACTCTAAAACAATCTGTCTAAAGTCTAGATAAGCAATTTGCAATAACATTTTCTTTCTCCTTGACATGTTGTATGTCTAATGAATACTCCTGAAGAAGTAGACTCCATCTTGTCAATCTCTGATTTTTATCTTTAAACTTACTAAGGAATTTCAGTGGGTTATGATCGTTATAAATGATTATGGGATCAAAACCAGAACACAAATAAAATGAAAAATGCTGTAAACCCAAAATCAAGGCCAAAAGCTCTTTCTCAATAGTTGAGTAGTTCTTTTGAGGTGGAGTGAACTTACTGTAATAAGATACAGGGTATTCAATACCCTGATCATCCTCTTGCAGCAAAAGAGCCCCAGCTCCTGTATCACTTGCGTAAACAGCCATCTTAAAAGGCTTAGCAAAATTTGGAGTAGCGAGCACTGGCTGACTTAATAGGATAGCTTTAAGTTTCCTGAAAGAGGATTCACAGTCATCGGTCCAGACAAATTTAACTCCCTTTTAAAGTAGGTCTGTAAGTGGTGATACAGGAATTGAAAAATTAAGAACAAATCTCCTGTAATAACCTACCATTCCAAAAAAACTTTGTAGCTCTTTCCTACTTTTAGGTCTTGGAAGATCACTTATAACCTGAACCTTAGCTCCTGGTGGTGCAACATGTCCATCACCAATTACGTACCCAAGGTACTGAACTTTAGCTTGACCAAACTCACACTTTGATAATTTAGCTACAAGATTAGCCTGAACGAAACGCTCAAGAAATTTACTGACATTGCATAGGTAATCTTTCCAGTTGTCCCTGAAGATTAATACATCATCAGTATAAACAATACACCCTGCCAAACCCTCTGTTACAACATTCATGAGCTTCTGAAATGTGGCTGGTGCATTCTTCATACCATTTGGCATTACAGAACATGCAAAAGTCTTTCCTAGTGTTACAAAACATGAGATCTCCCTAGCACGTTCAGTCATAGGTACTTGCCGGTATCCCTTTAACAAATCAAACTTACTTATGTACCTAGCCTTTCCGATCTTGTCTATGCAATCTTCCACGCGAGGGAGAGGGTAAGTGTCTGTTTTGGTTATCTGAGTAACACGTCTGTAGTCGATGCAAAGCCGCTGTGACCCACCTGGCTTAGGGACTAGAGTGACAGGAGAACTCCACTCGCTCTGACAGGGCTCAATCATCTTGTGGCCCAACAGGTAGCCAAGCTCCTTCTGGATGAGAGGAACTTTCACTGGGTTCACACGGTAAGGAGGCAGTTTAATTGGCTTTGCGTCTCCAACATCGACATCATGCATCAACACAGTGGTTCTTCCTGGAGTGGCACGGAACACTTGCGGGTACTCCTGCAGTAATGCCGAAAACTCCTGCCTTTCCTCGGGAGCTAGATGAGAAAGCTTAGTCTGGAGATCATTCATGATATCAGTATTCTTCCCCAAACTATTACTCAGGCTCATGCTGCATGGGAGAACTTCACTTGCAGACTCAGGAGGAACAGCTACAGTGCAGACTGGGTTATTTTCGTCCCGCCTGTGATATAACTTTAGCATGTTGATGTGACAAAGTTGCTTGTTCTTTCTACGATCTGGTGTGGCGATGACATAGTTGACATCACTGAGTTTCTTCTCCACGAAATAAAGACCACTAAACTTGGCTTGAAGAGGTTGCCCATGCACCGGTAGCAGAATCAAAACCTGATCTCCTGGCTGAAAGTGGCGTAACCTGGACTTCTTATCATACCAAGTCTTCATCTTCTCCTGAGCAGCTCCTAAATTCTCTCTCGCCAGCTGTAAAGCAGTGGACAGCCGTTCTTTGAACTTCATCACATACTCCAGCAGGTTGACGTCATCTTCCTCTGACAGACAGCATTCCTTGAGTAGCTTAAGGGGTCCTCTTACTTCATGGCCAAACAGTAATTCAAAGGGTGAGAAGCCCAGTGATTCATTTGGAGATTCTCTTGCGGCAAATACAAGGAATGGAAGACCTTTATCCCAGTGTTTCTGATGTTCCAAACAGTATTACCTAAGCATCGATTTCAGTGTTTGATGATATCTCTCCAACGCTCCTTGGGTCTGGGGATGGGAAGCTGAAGACGTGATCTGGGTGATGCCCAGCTCTTTCAGAGACTGCTTGAAAACATTTGACATGAAATTACTTCCTCGGTCTGACTGTACCTACTTGGGCAGACCAAACTTGGTGAAGAACCCCAGCATTTCCTTAACCACGTTCTTTGCTGAGATATTTCTAAGTGGAATGGCTTCAGGATAACGAGTAGCCATATCAATCAGGGTCAACACATAAGAAAATCCTGAAGAAGTCTTAGGAAGAGGGCCCACAATATCCACCAACACACGGGTGAATGGCGCCTCAAAAGGAGGAATGGGAACTAGAGGTGCAACCTTTTCGATCTGATTACACTTCCCCACAACTTGACAGGTGTGACAAGACTTACAATACCAGGAAACATCTCTGAAGATACCTGGCCAGTAGAAGTGTTTCAAAATGTGTGCCACAGTCTTCCTCACTCCAAGGTGTCCTGCCAAACTGGAATCATGAGCCACTCTAATGATATCCTGCCTACAAACACGAGGGATGACAACTTGATGTACAACCTCCCATTCACAGTCGGCTGATGCCGCTGGGGGTCTCCACTTTCTCATAAGTACTCCTGACTTTATATAATAACAAGTAGAAGCACCAGCTGACTCTTCCTCACTGCAAGCAGAGTTAGCTAGACCTTTCAACTCAGGGTCAGCAACCTGCAACTCAACCAACTCTTGACGAGACAAATTATCAACACTACGGGGTACTGCCTCATCTGATGAGTGGTCCAAATTAGCAAGAAAAGTGTCAGCTAGGATAACATCATCATCATCATCATTATCCTCTAAGTCACCAGTAACTTTAGACTTAGCCCTAGTGACAGCACATGCAGAGAACACATCAGGGATATCACAATCCTGGGCCGCAGCCACTGGCTCACTAGACAACTGAGGAGCTGGACACACTTGACTTCCACCAATATCATTTCCAAGTAAGAAAGTTACACCTGACATTGGGAGTGTCTCAACCAACCCAACCATAACGGAACCATTAACAAAACCAGACTCTAAATTCACTCTGCACAGAGGGACAGAGAAGTAATTATTCCCTACACCTTGTAGGATTTCAGTTTCATCAGAGGAATTAACATTAGAGCCTAGAACACTGGTCAGCATAAGGGATTGGCAAGCACCTGTATCACGATATATTTTAACTGATTTCCTGTCATTACTGTCCTGAGGACTGACAAAACCACCAGACAGGAAATTAGCACATGAACTCTTGAGAGTGTCACCCACGTTACTGCTCAAAAGAGGAGTTTCATCATGAGAATTTAATTTACCCCTCAAAGCAGGTTCAGTTAACTCGGTTAAAGAATTCTGGGAACTCTCAAGGGTGGACACTAGACCAATTGACTGAATATTTAAAGACTCCTTTTTGTTCACATCACGCTGTCTCCTGAAACATTTCTCCGTAGTATGACCAAGTTTACTACAATAAGAACATTTACTTTTCTGAAATCTAGAGGTGAAGCTGGGATTTACTTCGTGAGAAACATCATCTTTATTCTCTTTCCTGTTACCTGTACCCTGAGTAGAGGCAACGTGCTTACTCTCAGCTTTCCTTTTTTCTTTAGAATATCTCTTGGGAGTGAGAACATATTCATCAGCTAAAACTGCAGCATCAGACAAATTATCTATTCTTTTCTCATCAAGATATAGGCTTACATCTTTATTAATACACCTTTTGAAGTCCTCCAGCAAAATCATCTGTTTAAATTTATCAAAATCAGAATCCACGTTCTTAGAATTTAACCACTGCCCTAACAGATCTTCTTTGATTTTTGCATACTCAACATGGGATTGCTTATCTTGCTTATAAGTTGTCCTAAATTTTACTCTATAGGCTTCAGGAACAAGCTCATAGGCCTTAAGAATCAAGCTCTTAACTACATCATAATTATCAGATTGATCCTGAGGCAAAGATGCATAAGTTACTTGAGCTTTACCGGTGAGAACAGTTTGAAGGAGTACTGGCCAATACTTTTTGGGCCAATTAAAACCTGTAGCTACCCTCTCAAACAACTGAAAATACTTTGTTAAATCAGATTCAATAAAAGGAGGGACAAGTTTAACATTTTTAGCCACATCAAAATCATCAGAGCTAGATGATCCAGTTCCACTTTGTTTCATGCGATACTCATGGTCTGCCTGAATCCTAGCAATTTCGATTTGTGCCTGTGCCTCCTGAATACGAGCCTGAGATTCAGCCTCCTGCAGGGCTAGCTGTAACTTAGCTATTTCAATCTGCGTTTGCTCATCTGGAGGAGTTACATTAAACAAGCTTTTATTAATCATGTCAACAATTTGATCTTTAGACTAATGAGAGCGAACAGCAATTCCCAATTGTTGAGCAACAAGCTTAAGTTCATTCTTTGTTCTGTTTTCTACATCACATTCTGTTTGCACATTTGACAAAAAATCTTTGGCTTCATCAAGCGTAGTAATAGTAGACATCATGAATAAATCACAGTCACAAAATATTAAGCAATATCGTTATGATAATATCCTGAATATCCTGATAAGAGGTCGCCAAATTTATGTTACGGAACAGAGAGAGATAATGAACACTTCAAGTGAGAATACTAAAATCACTACTGTTCCGCAAAGTTCCAGGTTCAAAACAAAAGAGTTAGGTAAAATCACAGGTTAAAGTTTAATTCTCAAACTAACAACTAAACATTCAGGACTCATAAGGATAATATAATGGCAAAAAACAGGTTAAATATATGGTTAACTGCAATAGCCTCTATTAACACGAAATTAGCAAGAGTAAATTTATCTAAGTCAGCCCTGATAAAATGAGAAAACCGGATAATGCTCAGTTAATGCAAGATATGTTATTACAGATACAAAATATTATTAACAATGGCTGACATCAAAACTCCACATGAATCACAAAAACCTCACCAGGCCTACGAATTAACGCCTTATGCTATACAGTACAAGAAAAAAATGTAATAACACTTATACTCAAAATACACAGCAGCTAGATGGTCGGAGACTTCCTGAGCACTCACAATAACAATAATCTGTACAGGGGAGGACAGAGATGTGAACAAAATGAGGACTAGATCTAAGTGGCAATTAATGCAGAGACTGAGCTCATTATATAGGGGCCGGCAGAGCTTGATACAACTTGTAAGAAGGACGCGCAAATGAAGCCATAGGGGACAAAGAGTTGACACTCCTGCTCTGAACAACAGAAAGAACGACTTACTCTACTATAAGGGAGGAGAAGGGGGGAGTGAGGTAGAACACGGAAGCTTGGTCACTATGGAAGCCACGAGGCGAATCGTGATCAAACATGCAGCATACTGTACGTTAGAACTATACAAAGGATGATGAAATCATAGGCTATGTAACAATATATATTGTTGGGAAGTGAGATTTTCTGGCTAGGTAGTGCTGGAGTATTCCTGACGATTCTCGTAGTTTGGTTACATGTCAGGTTGCCAGTTAGCCTCCTGTCTGTGAGCATAGTTTTTTTGTACGTTATAAATTAATTGTTGTACACTTTTTCTCTATAATATATTAATTGTGTGATTGTTAAATTATGTACTTTTATATCAGTCTGTATGGTAAATAATTAGAATGTTAAGTAGTGTAAGAAAACTGGGATATTTTGGTTGTCTCTGAGTAGGTAACTGTTGTATCTGTTGCTCTCTCGAGAATGAACAAGAACTTTGGAGAAATAGTACGAGGTGCTGCCCAAAAGTTCCAGTAATTTGAACAGAGGGAGCCAACCTTTTGCAGTTTTGCCCTTTGGCACTAGGATGAGTCAGCAGCATCCCTTGTGCTTCAGTGTGGCCCTGGCCGTGAGCTACACTTATTATTGTAATGGGGTGTGTAGGTGGTCTGGTGATTTTCCAATGGCGGACCTCACGCAACAAAGAACCTGCATCAAGTTCTGCTTCAAGATCAGCAAGACAGCTGCAGTAACTCACCAGTTGCTTCAGCAAGCCTTTGGTGACAATGCCATGTCCCAAAGCAGCACATTTTTCTGGTGCAAGCAATTCAAGGAAGGACGAACATCCGTTGAAGACGATGATTGTTCTGGACGACCGTCAACGGCAGCAACACCAGAAAACGTCGGAAATGTTCATCAGGCTATCCATATCCGTAATGTTTGTGATACCATTGGACTGTCAAACGGGAGCATGCAACGCATTTTGTTGGACGTGTTGGGCATGAGACGCATCATTGCAAAATTTGTGCCAAGACTGCTGAGTGACGAACAGAAGGCACATCACGTTGCAGTTTGCAGAGATCTCAAGAATCAGGTCAGCAATGACGCCACCTTCATCTCCAAGGTCATAACTGGTGATGAATCATGGGTTTATGGTTATGACCTTGAGACAGAGCAGCAGTCATCGCAATGGAAGTCTCCCAATTCACCGAGGCCGAAAAAAGTGCGTCAGGTTCGCAGCAATGTCAAGTCGATGTTGATCGTTTTCTTCGATATCCAAAGGATTGTTCACAGGGAATTCGTCCCACCCGGTCAATCTGTCAGCGGAAAGTTTTACTGTGAAGTTTTGCAGTGTCTGAGGGAGGACATCTGCTACAAATGTCCAGAACACTGGAAGAACAAGGACTGGGTCCTGGATCATGACAACCCCCCCACCCACACATCAATTGTTGTCCGACAGTTCCTGGCATCCACTAACACGGTAGTCATTCCCCACCCACCCTATTCGCCTGACCTTGCCCCCTACGACTTTTTCCTGTTTCCCAAGCTGAAATTATGACTGAAAGGGAGTCGATTTGACTCGACTGAGGAGATCCAGACAGAATTGCAGGAGGTGCTCAAGACCATCATCCTGAAGCCTTCCAGGGATGCATGGACTCGTGGAAAAAAAACACTGGGACTACTGTACACATGCCCAAGGGGACTACATCAAAGGCAAGAGTAAGAACTAGGAGGTAACGTAACTTATTTTCCCACAATATTCAAATTACTGGAACTCTAGAATATAGGACGCTAATATACTGAGAGGATGGGGAAGGGACTAGAGCAGTTTCAGTCAGTTTCAGTTCAGGTTTGAACGCAGTGCAGTTAGTATAGATTGTATAACTCAGGTATTTTTGAAAACAGTGAAGTGTTGTTGACAAGCAATAAGTGTAATTGCAGTTAGTGAAGACTGTATAGCCACAATACTTGTGAGAACAGTGAGGTGTAATTGGTAGGCATAAAGTGTAATTATTTGGAAAATAAAGACAGTGCACTTAAGAAACCAGTGTGCTGCTCTGTGTTACGCACACTGAAAAGCAGCCTCTAGGAAGAACAGCTCACTGGGCAACGTCCTTCCTATACTGAACTACTGCTGTTGGAGCTTGCGGCAGTGTGTGACGCCAATATAACTGTGGTGTCAGGAGTGTGGGATCTTATGAGAAGTGCTGCAGTGAGTCTAACCTTCGACATGGAGGCTGAAGGTGTACAGACAAGAGGCTAAGCTAGGGAGTAGAAGGCATTGCCGGGTGCAATTATGAAGCTATTACAAGCACAGAATGAAGGACAGAAAGAACTCAAAGAACAATTACAGACTCAAAATGGACAGAAAGAACTTAAAGAACATTCATAGGCACAAAATGAAGGACAGAATGAAACCAAAGAACAATGACAGGCACAAAGTGAAGAACAAAAAGAACGGTATGAACAGCTTCAAGAGGCATTACAGGAGCAGCAGAGGGAATTGCAACTGTGGATGCAAGGACAGCTAGACGCTTACATGGGGGAAATGAAGGAAGAACAGGAACAATTGAAGGAGGAAGTATATGCTTAGCTACTGCAGCAGAAGTATGAGGTAAGCTATAATGTGATGGAGTGCAAACAGCATATACTGTAGATGACCAGTTGAAGACAATTAGTGAAGGAATTGCGATGGAGTGCAGACACCATGTAGATAACCAGTTGAAATATGTAGTCGCGAATGTGAAGATAATTTGTTAGAAAAATGAGGTTTTAGAGAAATATTGTACTGCTGAGTCTCAGGCTAGTATGCAGGGAGCATTATGAAAAGAATGGAGAGTTTATGTTGAATCTTGACAGATCCCAAGCATCTAAAGGTAGCATTACCGGGCTGAATAATTAGAATGCAGAAATTTTAGGTCTTGAACTTAATGATGATGCCCCAGTTTTTAGGCCCCAAACCAGTGAAGTGCATGGCTATAATGGGTGTCCAGTTAAAAAGAAACCTCAGGAGTTTGATAGTAGGGTATCTTGTGAAGCTTACCGTGCACAGTTTGAGCTACTTTCTGATCAGAAAGTTTGGGATGATAGGCAGAGGGAAGTGCAGCTTGCTACTGGCCTCAAGGGCACCGCAAAGGAAATTCAGGGCCAGACGTCAGTATAGGAGAGGAAAAGTTATCAATCCTTAATAGAAGTGCAGGAGTACCAGACTGAGGTTTACAGAGCAAGATTCTGGACCCGTGTACAGGCTTGAGGCGAATCCCTACAGTAGGTTGCTCATGGCCTGGAGAGTATGGCATACAAGGCCTAACCTGTTGGCTATTCTTCTAAGGGACCAGTTCATCGATGCTCTTGACACTGCAGAGGTGAAAGTGCAAGTGAAGTAGGCACAACCCCGAAGCATGCAAGAAGCATTATAGAGTTTGAGTCCTGTGTCAGGTCCAGTACGTCCACTTTTCAGGCAGGTCATGGTGCAGGATTCATAGCAAGAAAAAGTCAGGTATGTGAAGAAAAAATTTGAAGGAAGTTGCTGGTACTGTGAAAAGAAATGTCATATAAAAGAGGACTGCTACAAGTGGAAGAGGGACCAGGACAAGACCGCAGGAGGTTGCTGGTTTGCGGGAAGCTGGGACACAAGAAGGACGATTGTTAAAAATGGAAGGAGCTAGAACAGAGCAGTACAAGGAAATCTATAAATTTGACCAAAGTGTATTTGAGTGAGGTGGGACACTTTAGTTCTGAGTGACCAAAGAAGAAAAAGGGTGGATAAGAAGAAGGCTGCAGAAGACCAGAAAGAAACAATAAATTAGTGGAGGCTAGTGTTAAGAGGAAACCACCAGCTTTTTCCAAGTAGCCCCACCACCGAGAAAATGCAAGAGAACTGGAATTGACAGTGTGTGAGTTGATGGAAGAATAGACTGCAATAAGTGTTCTGTGGTGATTGGTTCGGCCTCAGAGCAGACTTTTGTGAGGCCTGATGTGTGTTACATCACTGGTATCTGCCTGAGTCATCAGACCAATTGTGTGGCGTAACTAAGCACCACGCAAAACTGAGGGGACTCTTGAATGTCCAGATTGAAGTGGCAGGGCAAGAAGCCATGTTTCCAGTCTTTGTAGCCGAGATGAAGCATCCTGCCTTCTTGGTCTGGACTATCTGTTGTTCATGGGCTGTGAGTTGGACTTCAGCTCCATCAAGGTGAAGGTCCGAGGAAAGTCGGTTCCTTTCACGGCAGCGAGACATACCAGTTCTGGTGGTGAGGTGAGGGCACTCCACACTACAGTGATCTCCCCAAGATCAGAACTATTGCTCCAGTGCAAGGTGAATGGCTCTTTTGACAGCTGTGTAGGGGTAGTGGAGCCTGATGTTTGGTGCAAGATGAAGACCAGAATGATGATGGGCAGAACTTGGGTGGAAACAAGTGCAAGTGAAGTGCCGGTTGTGGTGGCTAGTTTCTCCCATGAGCCACAGAAAATCTATGAGGGAGAGATTGTCGGACTGTGCCAGGTGGTGGACCCTGCATGGCTCAGAGGAAAGCCTGTAAAAGAAGTGTACTCAAAGAAGATGGGTATCTGCCAGGGCGTTTACAAGGCCTATTTTCAAGGAGTTGCCAGTACCTGGATGACTCACAAGTGCTGAAGTTGAGGCAGTTGCTGACAAAGTTTGCTGATGCCCTTTCCACTGGAGACCTAGACCTGGGGTGCACTGATCTGATGGAGCATTGTATAGACGCTGGGGATCCCTGTCCGATTAAACAGCCAGAGCAGATGATGATGCCAGCCCAGTGGCAAGAAATGGAGAAGGTGATGGAGAATTTCTAAAGTCAAGGGGTGATAGAAAACTTCAGCAGTCTTTGGGCAAAAGCAATGGTTCTGGTAAGAAAGATGGATGGCTTGGTAAGGTGCTGTGTGGATTGTCGAGCCCTGAATGAAGTGACAGTGAAGGATGCATACCCCTTGCCAAGGATTAATGACACGCTGAATGCTCTGTCTGGTGCCAAGTGGTATTCCACTGTAGATATGAATGCAGGATATCTTCAGGTCAAGGTTGCAGAGAAAGACAAGGAGAAGACAGCCTGTTCATACGGGAGGGGTTTATGGCAAATTAAAATGATTGCCACTTGGCCTAGGCAATGTCCCCGCAACTTTTGAATGTCTCATGGATAACATATTGGAAGGCCTGCCCTGGCAGACAGCTCTCATCTATCTGGACGATGTAATTGTGTTTGGACAGCCTTTCGACCAGGAATTGGAGAGGCTATTGGAGGTGTGCAACAGGATCCGAGTGGTGCACCTCAAGCTGAACCCAAAGAAGTGCTTGTTTCAGAAGGAAGTGAAGTACCTGACACATTGTAGGCAAGGACGGCGTCCGTACTGAACCAGAGAAGGTGGCAGCTGTGGAAAACTGGCCGGTTCCAATTTGTGTGAAGGAGGTACGAGTTTCCTGGGTTTGTGCACCTACTCTCGGCGTTTTGCCAAGGACTTTGCAATGATAGCTGCACCTCTGCATAAGTTGTTGGGAAGAGGCGGAAGTTTGTGTGGACAGCAGTGACTTGGGAAGACTTCAACGAACTCAAGCATGCATTAGTAAGCTCTCCAGTATTGCTGTACCCAGATCAGAGTCAGCAGCCGTTTATCCTGGACTGTAATGCTAGTGACCCTAGTGTGGATGGAGTCCTGATGCAGAAGAAGGATGACAAGGAGTACGTGGTGGCGTATTACAGCAAGAAGCTCAGCCCACCAGAGCAGAACTACTGTGTGACCCGTAAGGAGCTCTTGGCAGTAATGAAGAGCCTTGATTTCTTCCATCCTTACTTGTATGGGTCCTGCTTCATCATCAGGACAGACCATGCAGTACTGAAGTGGCTGAAGATTTTAAAGAATCTGGAAGGGCAACTAACACACTGGCTTGAGAAGCTGGACCAGCACATCTATGAGGTGCAGCACTGTCCTGGGCAGGTACATGGCAATGCTGACAGCCTGAGTCATCGGTCTTGTGACCCAGAGTTCCAGCAGTGTTGCAAGAAATGCACCCATACGGCAATGACAGGGCCAGTGTCAGATGAAGAAGACCTGAAAAGGATACAGATGGAGGATGCACATTTACAGCCAGTGCTAGAGTGGCTGCAGTAGGGTACAGTGCGGCCATCTTGGGATGAGGTTTCCAGATTCAGCCCTGCAACTAAGAGCTACTGGAGTCAGTGGGACCTTCTTCGTCTGAACAACGGACTACTCGGGGGTCAGTGGGAGACACCCTATGTCCTAAGCAAATATTGGCAACTGGTTGTTCCAAAGAAAATGAGGTCTGGGATCTTGGATGAGTCTCATAACCAGATCGCTAGTGGGCACCTGGGAGTGAAGGAAACTCTATGCTGGCTGCAACAGAGGTTCTACTGAACTGGCATGCGTCAGGATGTTGAAGAGTCGTGTTGGTCCTGTGACATATGTTGCACCTGGAAGGGACCCAAGAAACGTGGTTGCACGCCTCTCCAGCTGTACCAAGTTGGTGCGCGGAAGGAGTCGTGGTGGACGTTGCTGGACCTCTGCCACTCACTGAAAGAGGAAACTGGTATATATGTGTCACCATGGACTACTTCACAACGTGGTCAGTAGCCTATGCCATCCCAAATCAAGAGGCTGTAACTCTTGCTAAGGTGCTGGTTGACCAGTTCTTCTTTCATTTTGGGATGCCACATGAGCTACATTCAGACCAGGGTAGAAACTTTTGAGTCACCTGTGTTCTGTGAGTGCTGCAAGTTACTGGGGATCAAGAAGACTAGGACGACCCCACTAAGGCCACGGTCAGAAATTCAACTGGACCCTGGAACAAGAACTGACCAAGTACTGCATAGATGGACAAATGGAATGGGATCAGAAATTTACCTGCGCTGATTATGGCATTTCATTCCGCATACCAAGAATCTACTAGCCACACCCCTGCAAAACTGGTGCTGTTTGTGAGCATATTTAAGTTGTATTTTAATTTTTGTGCTCACTATCCCTATGATGTCTTGTTTATGTGATTGTTGAATTATGTACTTTTATCTTAGTCTGTATGCTAAATAATTTAGTGTTAAGTAGAGTAAAAAAAAAACTGGGATATTTTGGATGTTTCCGAGTTGGCAACTGTTGTATCTGTTGCTTTCTCGAGAATGCATGAGAACTTTGGAGTAGTAGATCACTCTAAAATATAGGAAGCTTAAATACGGATGGGGAAAGGACTGAAGCAGTTTCAGTCAGTTTCTGTTCAGTTTAATGTAGTGCAGTGTCATAGTAGTTCGTGAAGATTGTATCTCTCTAGTACTTGTGAAAATAGTGATGTGTAATTAGCAAACATTAAATGTAATTGCAGTTAGTGAAGATTGTATAGCTCCGGTACTTGTGAAAACAGTGAAGTGTAGTTTGCAAGCATTAAATGTACTTATTTGAAAAATAAAGCCAGTGAACTTAAGAAGCCAGTGTTTATTTACAACGCCTGTGCTGCTCTGTATTGTTGTACACTTAAAGGCTACCTCTAGGAAGTATACAGTATCTCACTGGGTAACATCCCTCCTATTCTGAACTACTGCTGTTGGAGCCTGTGGCAGTGTGGGACAGTGACGTAACAATATTTATTTTATTTGTTTTTTTTATTCATTTACACACACACACACACACACACACACACACACACACACATATATATATATATATATATATATATATATATATATATATATATATATATATATATATATATATATATATATCCATCATCCAATCCTACATAGCCCCATGAGGAGCGCAGGAGCCCGGGGTTAGGCAGCCGGTCCCGACATTTAAGATGAGGTGATATATATATATATATATATATATATATATATATATATATATAATATTATGGTGGCCCAAAATGTACTTTTTTTTCTAATTTATTATTCTTCACAAGGCTACTTCTGTTCCATATCACTTAAGGAGCTTTCATGCAAAATATCAAGAAAATAGGCTTATATTTAGTATTCACTCCCTTGAGGAAAAATATGTGATCCTAATAATATTATGTTTGATCACAAATGTGTGATCGTCTAATGAACATAAGGCTTGTAACTGACTGTAACTATCACAAAACTGTGAGAACTATCGCACTAAACGTTCAGTAAAGCTTGAGCAGTAGGCGGTAGACATACATGTAACATGCGTCTACCACTGCTGCGTGCTGCAGCTATCTGTTGGAAACTCCAGCACAGCCGGAAAAGCACTACATCCACTTCGCAGCGCGTGCTGGGTGGCTCGTCGATGACTCAGTGGTCACTCAATGGATGACTACTACTCCACACAATAGGACGTACATTGGTGTGCTGTTGATGACTAGCATGCCATGACATCGAGCAGTGAATTACTCTGATCTGGCAAGTATTATAACTACCAATAATGACACTTATCAAAAAGTTACTTTGTTATATTCGGTTTTCAAGCTCCACATGCTAGGTACTTGTTGATGAATATTTGATTCATTAATAATGGAATATTTCTAATACCAAACACAATGTTTAATATTCACTTTATTCAGCATATGTTCCTAAGTATCCAGATATGCAGAGAAAATTGAAGCTAGTATATCAAAATAATGTTCTGATGAGAAATATTATTGACAGTTATGATAACGCCTTGCTTATCAGTGTGTACCATTCATAGGTCATGCCGACGACAAGAAACAGTGCAAAAGTATGGCTCCTGGGCAAGCCTGAGAAAGATATTTTGGGTGCTTGCCAGTCTCAACTCATGCCAATGTCCTCAGGGACTTCTTTCATGTTTCACCAACAGAACAGTCTTACAATCAGTCGCAGCGCTAAGAGTACCACTGAGAAGGTATTGGTAATCTGGGATAAAGTGCACATCCCAACCCAGAGGGTACATTTAGGTATTCTTAAGCTCCAGAAGCTTCACAAAGGGCACTGTGTATTGAAGAACAACAGATTGTTCCTGAAACCAGGGTACCAGGTCAAAAAAAAAAAAAAAAAAAAAAAAAAAAAAAAAAAAATTGATATTTCTCGAAAGGACTCTCTGCTCACTATGACAAATGAAGTTCCTGCGATTACAGCAACAGAATCCCTTCAGCGGGAGTATGTCTGGGGTGGACAGAATCTTGACAAACAAGGAAGCTCGTAAGCGGCATAGAAGTGATCAAGCCAACACACGAAAAGAAATATGGAAGTTAATTGCACAGCAGATGAAAATAACTGTACCATCCACTTCTTTTGACGCTGAAGGCTGTAGTGCTTCCTCATCAGCAGAGTCTGAGGATGAAATTCAAGGGCTGTCGATGTCCAAACAAATCAGACAGCAAAGTAAAGCTAAGAAAACCATTGTAACTAAGGAAGTAGTGGTGCGCCTGATTGTGTCAAACTGCCTAATCGTTCAGCCACGTTCGTCGTGGGCACTGTCGCACGTGCGCTTGGTCATAACCTGGGTCTCGAAATACTACACAGCGAGCTCGACCTACCACTTGTTAAGAAGAAGCAACTGATTGACGGGCTGCTTTCACATCAGACATTCCATTTCTCCTACACTGGGATGGTAAATTGCTCCCAGATATCACTGGAAACAGTAAACCCACAGTGGACCACGTTGCCATTTTGGCGACTGGCAACGAGACAGAGTAACTTCTTGGGGTTCCCAAAATAAACCGCAGCACTGGGAATGCGCAGTGCAACACATGCATCAAAACACTGAATAACTGAAATCTAAAACCAAGGGTTCAGGGACTTGTTTTTGATACAACAGCAGCTAACACAGACCTGAAGACGGAAGCAATTGGTCTAATCGAAAAAGCTTTGGACAAAGAGCTCATCTGGATTGCCTGCCGTCATCATGTGTCTGAGATGATGCTGTCTGCTGTCATCAATGTTCTCCAGGGCCAAGCAGTGGACCTGAAGTGGGAATCTTCAAGCACTTCCAAAAACTTTGGCCAGGTATGGGTGAAACTGATTTACATCCTGCTGGAGATGGGTTGTTTGTTGGGATGTCCGATGGTCTACGCAAAGAAATGATATTGTTCTATACTGATACCATGAACAACCAGCTCCCAAGAGATGATTATAGAGAGTTAGTGCTGCTCTCTTGTATGTTCTTGAGATATTCTCCAGGTGATAAGCAGACATTTCATGCTCCAGGCGCTATGCACAATGTGCACTGGATGGCAAAATCAATTAAATTGCTAAAGATTTTTCAATTCACTATGCAAATGAACTTGACAGTGACGGAGACAGCTGGTGTCACAAGATTAAGTCTGTTTGTCTTGCTTATATACGTGCACTATTGGCATTAGTCACCAAATCCAGAGAAGGCCCCTTTCAACGACAAGAAGCTGATTTCTCTGCTCCATGAATACCCCGATCGTGTCATGGTGGAGGCAGCTGCCAAGTCATTGTGCCGCCATTTGTGGTTCTTCACTGAGCATCTGGCGCTGCTCACTTTTTCTGATCATCGTGTTGACGACGCCACTAAAGCAGCTATGGCGAAAAACCTTGACCATCCTCGTCATTGGAAACTGGCACGACATTTCGATGGTGATGCGTTCGACCACCGCGCTTCACTGGCAACTTACATCACCAGACATTCATTGAAGTTTTTCAACCTACTCTCTGTGACAGGACAAGGCGATACCAGGGTGTTCATTGTGAAATCACCCAACCTTTGGCTGACAGACCCCAGGTACATGTCGCCTCTGGCCAAGAGCAAACATCTGAAGGTTGTCAACGACTGTGCCGAGAGAGGTGTAGCTCTCATCCAGTCATACAACGATGTCCTGATGAGAGGCGACACTCAAAAGCAGTACAAACTGCAGTTTGTCGCTGAGCACCGGAAAAGACTGCCAGGTCCAAAGGAAGTTGCTTTGATGAAGACAAAGTGATTCATTAATCCTATACTTAGTGTTTTAAGTGTGTTCTTTAGCACTTAGATAAAGTATGTCTATGTTTGGAAACGCTGAAAATAAATGTTTCGTTTTTTTGATGAAAATCCGTTGATGTTGTGTTTTCAGTTCATTTATTATGAATTATGGCGTCGGGAGTGAGCTCTAAAAATTGTGCATTTTATCAAATTTTTCACATAGTGCCTTCAGTGACGATAAGGAGCATATATATAACCTTGTGGAAGTGAACAGTTTCTACTTTCTTTTTTTGGGCCACCCTAATATATATATATATATATATATATATATATATATATATATATATATTTACGTGTCCGACTCTGGGCAAAGGCTTCAGGCCCTTTTTCTTGGGGGCAGTGACCAAGGTCCAGTATTCTTACACCTCCACATGTCACCACTTCGGCCGTAATACCTACCATCCATATTGAATACATGCTAGGGCTGTCTCATACAGAACTGGTGTATTGGTATTAGCGGGGGTATTTTTATGACATGTCGACGGGTCATCTGGTAGATCAGGGAAAGTCTGCTTCCAGGAAATTCAAATCCTTAAACTGTTCCCTGCCCCAGCAAGGATTTGATCCTGGGTCCATTAAGACTGCAGGCCGCCTCTCTACCAATTCAGCCACAGCCCCCCCCCTCTCTCTCTCTCTCTCTGTATATATATATATATATATATATATATATATATATATATATATATATATATATATATATATATATATATATATATATATATACATATACATCTATCTATCTATCTATCTATATATATATTATTACATAGCCTATGATTTCATCATCCTTTGTATAATTCTAACGTACAGTATGCTGCATGTTTGATCACGATTCGCCTCGTGGCTTCCATAGTGACCAGGCTTGCGTGTTTTCTACCTCACTCCCCTCTTCTCCCCCTTATAGTAGAGTAAGTCGTTCTTTCTGTTGTTCAGAGCAGGAGTGTCAACTCTTCGTCCTCTGTGCCTTCATTTGCGCGTCCTTCTTACAAGCTGTATCAAGGTCTCCTGGCCCCTATATAATGAGCTCAGTCTCTGCATTAATTGCCACTTAGACCTGCTCCTCATTCTGTTCACATCTCTGTCCTCCCCTTTACAGTATATTATTATTTTTGTGAGTGCTAAGGAAGTCTCCAACCATCTAGCTGCTGTATAATTTGAGTATAAGTGTTATTACCATTTTTCTTGTACTGTATAGCCTGAGGCGTTAATTCGCAGGCCTGGTAAGGTTTTTATGATTCATGTAAAGTTTTTAATGTCAGCCAGTGTGAGTAGTGTTTTGTATCTATGATAATATTATATCTTACTTTAACTGAGCATTATCCGGTTCTCTCATTTATCAGGGCTGACTTAGATAAATTTGTTCTTGCTAAATTCATGTTAATAGAGGCCATTGCAGTTAACCATATATGTAACCTATTTTGCCATTACATTACCCTTTTGAGTCCTGAATGTTCAGTTGTTAGTTTGAGCATTAAACTTTAACTTGTAATTTTACCTAAGTCTTTTGTTTTGAACCTGGAACTTTGCGGGACAGTAATGATTTTAGTATTCTCACTCGAAGTGTTCATTATCTCTCTCTGTTCCGTAACATAAATTTGGCGACCTCTTATCAGGATATTCAGGATATTATCATAAGGATATTGCTTGATATTTTGTGACTGTGATTTATTCATGATGTCTACTATTACTACTCTTGATGAAGCCAAAGATTTTTTGTCAAATATGCAAACAGTGTGTGATATACAAAACAGAACAAAGAATGAACTTAAGCTTGTTGCTCAACAATTGGGAATTGCTGTTCACTCTCGTCATTCTAAAGATCAAATTGTTGGCATGATTAATAAAAGCTTGTTTAATGTAACTCCTCCAGATGAGCAAACGCAGATTCAAATAGCAAAATTACAGCTAGCACTGCAGAAGGCTCGTGCTAAGGAGGCTGAGTTTCAGGCACAAATTGAAATTGCTAGGATTCAGGCAGACCATCAGTATCGCATGAAACAAGGTGGAACTGGATCATCTAGCTCTGATGATTTTGATGTGGCTAAAAATGTTAAACTTGTCCCTCCTTTTAATGAATCTGATTTAACAAAGTATTTTCAGTTGTTTGAGAGGGTAGCTACAGGTTTTAACTGGCCCAAAAAGTATTGGCCAGTACTCCTTCAAACTGTTCTCACCGGTAAAGCTCAAGTAACTTATGCATCTTTGCCTCAGGATCAATCTGATAATTATGATGTAGTTAAGAGCTTGATTCTTAAGGCCTATGAGCTTGTTCCTGAAGCCTATAGAGTAAAATTTAGGACAACTTATAAGCAAGATAAGCAATCCCATGTTGAGTATGCAAAAATCAAAGAAGATCTGTTAGAGCAGTGGTTAAATTCTAAGAATGTGGATTCTGATTTTGACAAATTTAAGCAGATGATTTTGCTGGAGGACTTCAAAAGGTGTATTAGTAAAGATGTAAGCCTATATCTTGATGAGAGAAGAATAGATAATTTGTCTGATGCTGCAGTTTTAGCTGATGAATATGTTCTCACTCCCAAGAGATATTCTAAAGAAAAAGGGAAAGCTGAGAGTAAGTACGTTGCCTCTACTCAGAGTACAGGTAACAGGAAAGAGAATAAAGATAATGTTTCTCAGGAAGTAAATACCAGCTTCACCTCCAGATTTCAGAAAAGTAAATGTACTTATTGTAGTAAGCTTGGTCATACTACGGAGAAATGTTTCAGGAGACAGCGTGATGTGAACAAAAAGGAGTCTTTAAATATTCAGTCAATTGGTCTAGTGTCCACGCTTGAGAGTTTCCAGAATTCTTAAACTGAGTTAAATGAACCTGCTTTGAGGGGTAAATTAAATTCTCATGATGGAGCTCCTCTTTTGAGCAGTGACGTGGGTGACACTCTCAAGAGTTCATGTGCTAATTTCCTGTCTGATGGTTTTGTCAGTCCTCTGGACAGTAATGACAAGAAATCGGTTAAAATATATCGTGATACAGGTGCTTGCCAATCCCTTATGCTGACCAGTGTTCTAGGCTCTAATGTTAATTCCTCTGATGAAACTGTAATCCTACAAGGTGTAGGGAATAATTATTTCTCTGTCCCTCTGTGCAGAGTGAATTTAGAGTCTGGTTTTGTTAATGGTTCCGTTATGGTTGGGTTGGTTGAGACACTCCCAATGTCAGGTGTAACTTTCTTACTTGGAAATGATATTGGTGGAAGTCAAGTGTGTCCAGCTCCTTAGTTGTCTGGTGAACTAATGACTGCGACCCGGGATTGTGATGTCCCTGATGTGTTCTCTGCATGTGCTGTCACTAGGGCTAAGTCTAATGTTACTGGTGACTTAGAGGATAATGATGATGATGTTATCCTAGCTGACACTTTTCTTGCTAATTTGGACCACTCACCAGATGAGGCAGTACCCCGTAGTGTTGATAATTTGTCTCGTCAAGAGTTGGTTGAGTTGCAGGTTGCTGACCCTGAGTTGAAAGGTCTAGCTAACTCTGCTTGCAGTGAGGAAGAGTCAGCTGGTGCTTCTACTTGTTATTATATAAAGTCAGGAGTACTTATGAGAAAGTGGAGACCCCCAACGGCATCAGCCGACTGTGAATGGGAGGTTGTACATCAAGTTGTCATCCCTCGTGTTTGTAGGCAGGATATCATTAGAGTGGCTCATGATTCCAGTTTGGCAGGACACCTTGGAGTGAGGAAGACTGTGGCACGCATTTTGAAACACTTCTACTGGCCAGGTATCTTCAGAGATGTTTCCTGGTATTGTAAGTCTTGTCACACCTGTCAAGTTGTGGGGGAGTGTAATCAGACCGAAAAGGTTGCACCTCTAGTTCCCATTCCTCCTTTTGAGGCGCCATTTACCCGTGTGTTGGTGGATATTGTGGGCCCTCTTCCTAAGACTTCTTCGGGATTTTCTTATGTGTTGACCCTGATTGATATGGCTACTCGTTATCCTGAAGGCATTCCACTTAGAAATATCTCTGCAACGAACGTGGTTAAGGAAATGCTAGGGTTCTTCACCAAGTTTGGTCTGCCCAAGGAGATACAGTCAGAACGGGGAAGTAATTTCATGTCAAATATTTTCAAGCAGTCTCTGAAAGAGTTGGGCATCACCCAGATCACGTCTTCAGCTTACCATCCCCAGACCCAAGGAGCGTTGGAGAGATATCATCAAACACTCAAATCGATGCTCAAGAAATACTGTTGGAACATCAGAAAGACTGGGATAAAGGTCTTCCATTCATTGTATTTGCCACAAGAGAATCTCCAAACTACTGTTTGGCCATGAAGTAAGAGGACCCCTTAAGCTACTCAAGGAATGCTGGCTGTCAGAGGAAGATGACGTCAACCTGCTGGAGTATGTGATGAAGTTCAAAGAACGGCTGTCCACTGCTTTACAGCTGGCGAGAAAGAATTTAGGAGCTGCTCAGGAGAAAATGAAGACTTGGTATGATAAGAAGTCCAGGTTACGCCACTTTCAGCCAGATCAGGTTTTGATTCTGCTACCAGTGCATGGGCAACCTCTTTAAGCCAAGTTTAGTGGTCCTTATTTCGTGGAGAAGAAACTCAGTGATGTCAACTATTTCATCGCCACACCAGATCTTAGAAAGAACAAGCAACTTTGTCACATCAACATGCTAAAGTTATATCACAGGCGGGACGAAAATAACCCAGTCTGCACTGTAGCTGTTCCACCCGAGTCTGCAAGTGAAGCTCTCCCATGCAGTATGAGCCTGAGTGATAGTTTGGGGAAGAATCCTGATATCATGAATGATATCCAGACTAAGCTTTCTCATCTACCTCCCGAGGAAAGGGAGGAGTTTTCGGCATTACTGCAAGAGTACCCGCAAGTGTTCCGTGCCACTCCAGGAAGAACCACTGTGTTGATGCATGATGTCGATGTTGGAGACGCAAAGCCAATTAAACTGCCTCCTTACCGTGTGAACCCAGTGAAAGTTCCTCTCATCCAGAAGGAGCTTGGCTACCTGTTGGACCACAAGATGATTGAGCCCTGTCAGAGCGAGTGGAGTTCTCCTGTCACTCTAGTCCCTAAGCCAGGTGGGTCACAGCTGCTTTGCATTGACTACAGACGTGTTAATCAGATAACCAAAACAGACACTTACCCTCTCCCTCGCGTGGAAGATTGCATAGACAAGATCGGAAAGGCTAGGTGCATAAGTAAGTTTGATTTGTTAAAGGGATACTGGCAAGTACCTATGACTGAACGTGCTAGGGAGATCTCATGTTTTGTAACACCAGGAAAGACTTTTGCATGTTCTCTAATGCCATATGGTATGAAGATTGAACCAGCCACTTTTCAGAAGTTCATGAATGTTGTAACTGAGGGTTTGGCAGGGTGTGTTGTTTATATTGATGATGTATTAATCTTCAGTGACAACTGGAAAGATCACCTATGCCATGTCAGTAAATTTCTTGAGCGTTTGGTTCAGGCTAATCTTGTAGCTAATTTATCAAAGTGTGAGTTTGGTCAAGCTAAAGTTCAGTACCTTGGGTACGTAATTGGTGATGGACACGTTGCACCACCAGGAGCTAAGGTTCAGGTTATAAGTGATCTTCCCAGACCTAAAAGTAGGAAAGAGCTACAAAGAGTTTTTGGAATGGTAGGTCATTACAGGAGATTTGTTCTTAACTTTTCAATTCCTGTATCACCACTTACAGACCTACTGAAAAAGGGAGTTAAATTTGTCTGGACCGATAACTGTGAATCCTCTTTCAGTAAACTTAAAGCTATCCTATTAAGTCAGCCAGTGCTCGCTACTCCAAATTTTGCTAAGCCTTTTAAGATGGCTGTTGACGCAAGTGATACAGGAGCTGGGGCTGTTTTGCTGGAAGAGGATGATCAGGGTATGAACACCCTGTATCTTATTACAGTAAGAAGTTCACTCCACCTCAAGAGAACTACTCAACTATTGAGAAAGAGCTTTTGGCCTTGATTTTGGGTTTACAGCATTTTTCATTTTATTTGTGTTCTGGTTTTGACCCCATAGTCATTTATACCGATCATAACCCACTGAAATTCCTTAGTAAGTTTAAAGATAAAAATCAGAGATTGACAAGATGAAGTCTACTTCTTCACGAGTATTCATTAGATACAACATGTCAAGGGGAAAGAAAATGTTATTGCAGATTGCTTATCTAGACTTTAGACAGATTGTTTTAGAGTAATAAGAAATTTCCTTTGTAAATTTCTTTTTCTTTGTGGGGAGGTGTTACATAGCCTATGATTTCATCATCCTTTGTATAATTCTAATGTACAGTATGCTGCATGTTTGATCACGATTCGCCCCGTGGCTTCCATAGTGACCAGGCTTGCGTGTTCTACCTCACTCCCCCCTTCTCCCCCTTATAGTAGAGTAAGTCGTTCTTTCTGTTGTTCAGAGCAGGAGTGTCAACTCTTCGTCCTCTGTGCCTTCATTTGCGCGTCCTTCTTACAAGCTGTATCAAGCTCTGCCGGCCCCTATATAATGAGCTCAGTCTCTGCATTAATTGCCACTTAGACCTGCTCCTCATTCTGTTCACATCTCTGTCCTCCCCTTTACAGTATATTATTATTTTTGTGAGTGCTCAGGAAGTCTCCAACCATCTAGTTGCTGTATAATTTGGGTATAAGTGTTATTACCATTTTTCTTGTACTGTATAGCGTGAGGCGTTAATTCGCAGGCCTGGTAAGGTTTTTGTGATTCATGTAAAGTTTTTAATGTCAGCCAGTGTGAGTAGTGTTTTGCAGTTGTTGTTGAAAGATTCCCTGCACATGTAGTGTAGGCCGGGCCATACATTAGCCCAGTCAGTGGTGTATGGGCTGATTAAAAAATAGTAAGTGGGGAGGACTGGACCTGGGGATTGCCCAGCACACACGTCCTGTCTCCTGACTGGCTTTGTGGTGTGTGTGTCCAGTGTTTTGTGAGTGAGTGAGTGAGTTGATTTCCCCCCCCCCTCTGTTGAGAAGGTGGGGGGGGCTGGGCCATCTTGTAGCCCAGTGAGTGTTTTGTATCTGTGATAATATTATATCTTACTTTAACTGAGCATTATCCGGTTCTCTCATTTATCAGGGCTGACTTAGATAAATTTGTTCTTGCTAAATTCGTGTTAATAGAGGCTATTGCAGTTAACCATATATGTAACCTATTTTGCCATTACATTATCCTTATGAGTCCTGAATGTTTAGTTGTTAGTTTGAGCATTAAACTTTAACTTGTAATTTTACCAAAGTCTTATGTTTTGAACCTGGAACTTTGCGGGACAGTAGTGATTTTAGTATTCTCACTTGAAGTGTTCCGTAACAAAATATATATATATATATATATATATATATATATATATATATATATATATATATATATATATATATTGTCCAAGCACCTCGAAATGATCGGATTTTGAATTTGGCTCTGTCTGTCTGTCTGTCTGTCTATTGGAAGGAGCAGTTTGTGGGCTCCTGGCCTTTGGTTCCCTCTTCCTAGCTTAAAAAAAAAATAAAAATGGAGAGTATAAACTTCACTTCATAGAGATGTTTCATTCTGGCAACAGGCTGTTTGTTGAATCTTGCTAAACAGGAGTTGTAGCTTGGTTCTGTGACTGTTGGTTGTTGCAAACACAAAAGTAGTAAATAAGCTGATAGAACACACAATTGTCAATGTACCCGAGGATTAGTATCCATACAACAAAATGAATATAAATGCCTTGAACTTGAAGGATGTATAGAAAATAGGTCTGCCACTAGGTAGCGGGGACAAAGTTTTCCGGCTGCATGCCCTTGCTGGCATCAACCCCTGTGACGTAGTGGGATACACTGTGATACTGGTACGCAAAGTGCATGTACAATAGTGCATGGGACCGTTAGAGGAATGTTTGGGAGAGTATGCTAAACTACTTTCCCTGTTAGTGTCACACTGAAAAGGTCAGTAAAGGTCCAGTGGGTAGTGAAACGGGAGCACCAGCTAGTGGCCACACCCAAGATGGTAAATTGAAATAAGATATACCTGATTTGATGGAGCATTAATCAGGCAACTCTTCATATTAATGTTATTAATCTCTCTCTCTCTCTCTCTCTCTCTCTCTCTCTCTCTCTCTTAGGGTGGCCCAAAAAAACAAAGTAGAAACTGTTCACTTCCACAAGGGTATATATGTTCCTTATCACTGAAGGCACTAAATTTTTCACATAGTGCCTTCACTGATGAGGAACATATATATATCCTTGTGCAAGTGAACAATTTCTACTTTGTTTTTTGGGGTCACCCTAATATATATATATATATATATATATATATATATATATATATATATATATATATATATATATATATATATATATATATACTACTTTTGTGTTTGCAGCTACCAGGAGTCACAGAACCAAGCTACAAAACCTATTTAGCAAGATTCAACAAACAGCCTGTTGCCAAAGTGAAACATCTGTATGAAGATAAGTTTATACTCTCCATTCTTTTTTTTTTTTTTTTTATGCTAGGAAGAAGGAGCCCGCAAACTGTTCCTTCCAAGAGAGAGAGAGAGAGAGAGAGAGAAATTCAAGATCCGATCACTTCGAGATGCCTGGTCACACTGCGTTTGAAAGACTGGAGATCATAGGAAACAGGAAATACAGACAGAGGAAGACAGTTCCTGAGATGACCTGTTGCATAAATGAAGGACTGAGAGTAACGGTTAACTCTTGCATTGGAGAGTTGGACAGAAAAGAGATGAGAGTTTGTTACTAGACGGGTGCTACACGCCCGTCGTTGAGGTGGAGGGATGCAAGCAGACAGTTCAGAGGAGCAGTGACCATTGAAGCAGCGATAGAAAAGAGATAAAGATGCAACAGTGCGATGAAAAGACAGAGGTTGAAGGGAGCCAGTAAGAGGAGGAAAGTTGATGAGACGAAAAGCCTTTGACTCCACCCTGTTGAGAAGGCCTGTATGTGGGGAGCCTCCCCACACATGAGAGTTGTACTCGCAGTGTTTGTTCTTCATCCAGGCCAGGACTGCAGCAAAAATGAAAAAGAAGCTTGTATATATCGTGGATGTTGCTTCTGATGAACATGGTGCTGTAACTGAATGCCAATGTGAATGTGGGGTAGGAATGGGTCCAAAAGCTCATTTGCAAGCATGTTGCATTAGTTACCTTTGCCCTAATTGATTTCACCAACTCAAAGACTGCACTTATTAATGAGACATGCACACAGACCCTGCAGACGTTCATAGGCCAAAAAATTTCACAGGTTCTCCTCTAAAGACACAGAACCTTCGACTATGACAAATTTCTACCACAAGGCACCTCATCCATAGATCTACGTCCAGCTACATTTATCAGCCGGAAAGCACATGAATCATATTTTTTCAACCTGTCCATCAATCATTAAATTTAATGCCCATCACCGAGCTGGTTACACCAGCAAATTTATATGTTGTTGCACATGATCATGATTATTTGGAATTTTCAGCAGAAGAAATGTTTTTGAGTAAAATGAATATATCATAACAAAGGACAAAGTACATGAAACTGAATTAAAGACCCTTGGTCAGTAAAAAAACCTCAGCTTGGTTTGAGGAGAGGTCTCTGAGAATAACAAGCACGAGCTTTGGTAGGATATGTAAAGCTACTGTACTGAACTATGTGGAACATCTTGCCAAAACGACGTTGAAGAGCTCAGAAGATCATACTCCAGCTACTGATCATGGGTGTTTGTATGCAGAAATTGCTCTAAATGAGTACATGACTAACAGGACGGACAGTGAAAAAGAGTGGGGTTTGAAATATTCATTTTTGGCAGCATCTCCTGATGGACTTGTAGAATGTGACACTGTGGTAGACATTAAGTGCCAATATTCAGCAAGAGATTTAAAAATCCCTACAGCTGTACCCTACCTCAGAGATGGAGTCAGTGGGTATGAACTGAATCAAAATCATGATTACTTTTATCAGGTTCATAGGCAAGTGTTGTGTACAGGAGCCAAGTTTTGTGACTTAACGGTCTGCACTCTCCATGATGTTATCACCAAAGTTCAGAGAGATGCTACCTTCATAGATGAGATGGTTACGAAACTTTCTCCTTTTTATGATATGTTATGCGGGGTGTTTTTAGTCCGACCTCTCGTCCTAAAAACGCCCGCGACTGAGCAGGGTCCTCTTTCCGGACCGGAAATAAAGCACCAACATAGGAACAGGGCATAAAAACTCAGCAGTGTACCTTAACACATCTATTACCTTATTTCAGTACACCTTACAATATGAAACAAAGAGTTACTGGATACAGGATGGACAGGGTGACAGAGTTTGGATTCAGATGCCAAGTGCACAAACACAACAGTGATGTCGGGAACAGATTATACTGGTGATCATTTGTACAGATTCTGTCAGTCACTAGAGCACGGTACTGTTGTTAGTTTTTAGGCATAAATAGGCATTTAATATATTCTATCCGATGTGCCACATAAGAATGGAATAAAGGGGCAGTTGGGTCGATATTTCTGTAAGGTCGTTGTGGCGCGAGTCACAACACTCGGAATTGTCACTTAGCCGCGGCAACACTATTTCTGTAGGTTTACTATTATGGACTTAGTCTTTTCCTGTGCGCCACTAGTATAGTCACAACACTGTTTATATATCACAACTATCTCTGTCTCACAATCTGTGCTCCTGACCCTTGATTTCTGCCCTTGTATAGATATTCACTGTTCGTCACTTTATATTGTATTTTCTCTGTCCCACTGTCACTGTCTCTTTCACTCACTTAGGCACGACTCGAGAGGTGCGTTGAAGTCGCCACTATGCCCCTAGTCTCTGGGCTAACAGAGGTGGCGTCCGGGCGTGGGAGGGGGCCCTTCTGGGGAGCCCTCCTGCAGGAGGGAAGGTACCACCCACAGGGGCGTCACTACCCGGGCCTGCCTCGTCAGTGAGGTGCAGGGAGGCCCTTCCGTCTCGGGGCCTCGACCTGACTGACGGCCCTCTTCCTGGGCCCTCGTCGGTGGGGTGCAGGGAGGCCCTCCAGTCTGGGGGCCTCGACCTGATGTGGGGCCCTCGGGGCTGGGGCCAAACAGCTTCAACAGACGGGCCTGCCGCCTCTTACTCCGGGCAGAGGGCCATGGGAGAATGGGGCCCGAGTGGTTCTGCCCCGGGGCCTGCCGACCGGCCCTGGGAGTCCGGGTGCTGCGGTCCCCTGCAGAGCGGGGCGCCGTCAGGAGTGAACTGCGGCGCCTCCTCAGCTGGGCATCCGTCAGAGGCTGGTGTGGTCCAGGGGTGGGCTGCAGGACCGAGACAGGACCTTGCCGCCACATTGGGAATGGCAGCACCTCCAGGGAACCACACCTGGAGGGAGAGAGAAAAGGGTGTCCCACGCAGCCGAGAGGTAGGGGGTCGGCCACGCAAGGGACCTTCTCCTCCGGGACAACCCTGGAAACTGCAAATGTAGGGCATACTGTGGCCAGTCCTTCCCCCACACGTACTGTGGCCGTTGTGGCGGTTTTGCAGTCCCTAAGGGTAGCAGCTGAAGGGTGTACTGTGGCCACTCCTTCCCCCACATGTACTGTGGCCGTTGTGGGGCCACTGCTTCCGAAGGAGAAAGAGGCAGATGAGGGGCATACTGTGGCTGTTGTGGGGCCGCTGCTCCCGAAGAAGAAATTGGCAGATGAGGGGTGTACTGTGGCCGCTCCCTCCCCGATATGTACTGTGGCCGTTATCGTGGCTCTGCCTGCCTGACGGGATGTAACTGAGGGGCATACTGTGGCTGCTCCCTCCCCGGTACGTACTGTGCCGTTACCGTGGAGTAACTCCCGTAGGAGGAGGAGGTAGTGGATGAGGGGCGTACTGTGGCCGCTCCATCCCTGATACTTACTGTGGCCATTATCGCGGCTCCACTCCTCCCTCCTTTGCCAGTTGGAGCGCACTCAATAGCTAACACTCCAAGGCCGTCTCCATGGGTGGCTGTATCTGAAGGGCGTACTGTGGCCACTCCTTCCCCCACACGTACTGTGGCCGTTGTGGCGGTGCTACAAGGGGCAACAACTGAGGGGCGTACTGTGGCCGCTCCCTCCCCGGCACGTACTGTGGCCGTTACTGCGGCGTTGCTTGGGACTGTTCCTGGAGCAGTCCCACCCCGAACCTGGTGAAGGCTGCTCCTCTCACAGGGTCGTTGGTTTTTCCTGCTTGGTTGTCGTCGGGACGGCTGGGTGTAAGAGGGCCTTAAGGTGGGGGCGCCCCAGCGTCCTTCTCGCTCTAGGTCAGCCTCAGCCTGACCTGGCCCGCCGTGGTGTCCTCCTGGGGTGGTGGTGGGGCTGGGGCTTGGTAGGAGGGTGGGGGTGGTGGGGTGGTTGGCCCGGTGGTGGTGGTGGTGCGTATTTTACCACCTTCCACAATGAAAAAGTCACGGCCCCGTGACTGCAGGTGGTATGTGCTGGTTGTGGCTGTCTGGTGGGCCAGGGTGAGATGCTGGAGGAGGGAGGTTCAGTGGTATGTGGCGGTATCAGGCTCCTGGTGCAGGTTGAGGGTGAGTCTCAGCGTGGAAGGTTGGGCGGTGTGGCGTAGAATACGGAGGAGCTGGTAGGTTCCCCAAAGTCTGACGGCCAGGTGGTCATGGGAGTGCCATACTATGCGTTATATCCTGATCTCTGGTGGTGGTGCTTGGTGCAGGGGTAGAGGCTGTATGCTGGGCTGGGATGAGGTCGTGGCCCTTTTATGGGGGAGGATTTGGTGGGAGGAGCATTGTCCTTTGGGGAATAGGGAAGTTTCCACCTTGCTTGATGGAGGGGGAGCATGATGGGGGTGGTGTTGGGGGTGTGGGCGGAGTGGGGGGGGATCGTGTTGCACTGGGTGGGGTAAGGGTTGGTGTAGGGGTGTATCTGGATGGTAGGCGGGAAAGGGGTCCTGATCTGGTGGTGGTGGTGGTGAGGGTGGGTGTTGGTGGTGAAGGCGGGATGGCATGTGGTGGCGTGGGTGTCCCGTCATGGTTGGAGGCGGGTGCGGGTGGTGATGTGGGGTGTCATGTGTAGTGAGTATGGTCGGTGGGTAATGGGTGACCAAGGGTGGATGAGTGGGCAGTGTGGGTGGCCAGCGGAGTTGGTGCACGTGGGGAGTTAGTAGATGAGGTGGTGGGTGGGGTAGTGCATGGGGGGGTGCGGGTGGGGTGTGGGGGGAGTCATGGTGGTGTGGTGGCGGCGGCTGTTTCTGTGGCTGTGAGGGTGGGAGTTGGTGTTGGGAGGTGTGGTGGGGTGGTGGTGGTGGGCGTAGTGGGCGGCGGTTGAGAGTGGTGGGTTGGAGGAGGTGGGGTGGGGGGGTGGGTGTAGAAGATATTTCAGAATCGAATTCTTCCAGTGCCTCTTGCCATCGAATGAGTTGGGCGTTGGTGGTGTTGGACTGATGTAGCCATTGGAGCGACTGGTGATCTGTAATGATTTTGATGTGGGTGCCGGAGATGTAAGATCGAAAATAATCTGATCCCCAGATGATTCCAAGGCACTTGCATTTTGTGGCAGCGTAGTTTCTTTCCGCTTGATTGAGGGTGCGGCTGGCACAGGAGATGATGTGTTTGCGCCCATCCTGCACTTGAATAAGTATGGCCCCTATGGCAATGAGGGAAACGTCAGTGTAAAGGCGGAAGGGGAGGTTGTAGTCTTGGAAGGTTACAATGGGAGCTGAAATGAGCTTCAATTTGAGGGTGTCGAATGCTGTCTTTCTGGCATCCATCCACACGAAAGGTTCGCCCTTTTTCGTTAGGTCATGTAACGGCTTGGCTATGTCGGCAAAGCCTTTGACAAAACATCAGTAGTATAAGGTAAGGCCTAGGAAGGCTCACGCATTGTGGATGTCTCTTGGTAGAGGGAGGTTGGCTATGGCGCGGAGTTTGTCGGGATCGGGGGAGATGCCCTCGGCTCCGATCACGTGTCCTAGGAAGATCTCTTGGCTAGGATGCATTTGGAGGGTCAGTTTAAGCCCAGCCTGGCGTATGCGTATGAAGACTTGTTTGAGGCGATGGAGGTGATCGGCCCAGGTACGGCTGAACACGATGACGTCATTGAGGTACGCCAGGCAGATCTCCCATGTCAGGCCGCTTAGGATTGACTCCATGAGACAGGAGAATGTAGCTGGGGCATTGCAAAGTCCGAAGGGGAGGACGTTAAAACTCATAATGCTTGCCATTGGAGGTGGAAAAGGCAGTTTTTTGTTTGTCCTCTGGGAGGACGGGGACTTGCCAATATCCCAACTGTAGGTCGAGGATGGAGAACCAAGATGAGCCATGGAGTGAGTCGAGGGAATCATTGATTCTTGGTAGGGACGTGGCGTCCTTGGTGGTAACATCATTTAGTTTGCGGTAGTCCACACAAAATCACATGGTTTCATCCTTTTTCCTAACCAGCACGACAGGGGAGGACCATGGGCTGGTGGACTGAGAAACAACACCATTGAGCATGTCCTGGACCTGCCAGTCTTCTTGTGCATGCTGTTTGGGGTTTTTGCAACACGAGGGTTGGCGGATGGGTGGACCGGTGGTGTGGATCTCATGGTCAAGGTAGGTGGTGTGCCCAATGTCTATTGGGCCTGACGAAAACAGGTCTTGAAAGTCCAGGAGTAATTGTCGGAGGCTGTTACATTGGGAGGTGGAGAGGTGGGGAGGTAGAGTAGGTAGAGTGGGGTGGTTGGAGGGGGGTGTTTCACAGGGCTCAGTCTCCTCCATGTCGCCTATGATTAGGTCTCGTGGGAGGGTAAGTGGTGTGGCGGAAAGGTTTGCGATGCGGACCTCGCGGACATGGGGAGGGAGGAACGTTGGGGAAACTAAACATGATGAAAGGGGTCTGGCTGGTAGGGTTGGAGAGAAAAGGACTGAGGTACCGGAGGGTCTGTTTAGTTGTAACCAAGCCTCGTGGTGGGGAGAAATGGTGATAGCGGAAGCGATGGTGGCGGGGAAAGTGGGGGGGGGGAAGGTGGTAGAGATGAGGGGAACTGTGAGGGGTGTGGGTGAGGAGGTGAGGTGTCGGGTGAGTGGAATGGTGAGGGATGAGGAGGTGAGGTGTTGGGTGAAGGGAATGGTGAGCTGCATGTACAAAGAGGTTGGGGGAGATGACTGGTGGGTGGTGATGATGTGTACATGTTGGGTGAGAGGTTATGATGTGTTTTTTTTCACTTAGAGTTGGAGGGGGCTGGACAGAAGTTGAGTCGATGTTGGTGGCAGTCAATGGTGGTGTGCAGTTTTTGCAGGAGGTCCAGCCCCAGATACCCATTGTAGGCACGGCAGGTGGAATCGAAGACGACGAAGGAGTGTGTGGTGGAAGCTTGCTGGTGAGTCTAAGTCCGCAGGGCCAGTATTTCTCCACGGATAGGCAGGGGGCCATCCCCCACGTCTATGAGGTTGGATGAGGTGGAGAGAAGGGGGCCAAAGGCGGAACTGTGGTGGGAGTAAAAATGTGAGTACAGGCATAACCTGGCAGCTCCCGTGTCCACCAGTAGCCTTGCCTGGACCCTGTTCAGGCGTATTTTGTTGTAGACTGGGGGTCTGTACTTATGTGAAGTGGCCCTCGCCACTGTGGGGAGGTGGGGGGGTGGACCTAAAAATCTATCTGCTGAGCGTGGTCTTCCTCATTGGGTTCCTTGTCACCTTGCTCTGGGTATGTTATTTGTGGGATGTCGTCTTGTGGGGCATCGTTGTCCAGGGAGGACACCTTTCAGCACCCTTGTGTGAATGCCCTGCATCAGCTTGCGTTGAGTTGCTCCCGGATGTCATGCAGCGGGCAGGTGCGACTGCAGGCTGTAAATTCCCAGGGGTTAACTGAAATGAGGTTGTGGTTTTCCCTGGGGTTAGGGTGTTTCTTCTGGAGATGGGCCCTGGGGACGGTGACTGACGGCTCCATAGTAGGTTGTGTGGGTGGCAGCCGCGGCTTGGGTGGTGGGGCCTTAGGTGTTGGGAATTTCCTCACAGCATGGATAGGCTGGGGCATGGGGTGAGCAGCGAGGAGGTGTCATACGAGTTGTAGATCATGGTCCATATTGCCAGAAGGATCATATATCGTGAAATGTTCATTGACTGTGCTTGGAAGGATTCGCAGCAGGGTGTTCAATGTGTGTTGATCCCGAATGGCTGTGGTTGCTTCAGGATAGGCGGCGGTGGCAAGTCGCCGTGCCTGGATGAATGTGTCGTCTAGGTTGCCGCTGTAGGTAAGGGCGTCGAGTTGTGAAATGGCAACAACTCTGCCCAATGAAGGCGTGACAGCCTGTTTCACAGTGTGTAAGAATTGGTCCCATGTCAAGTCTGGGACGATTTTTGTGGCTATAGTAGCGATCATTTTGCCCAAGTTAGGTAGTGTGGATGTAATTTTCTCTCTGTCGGTGTCAAACCCAATATCTAAGAGAGGTTTAACCATTTCCAAGCAGACATCAATGTCATATTGGTCAGGACTGAACCTTGGTAACTGAATGTGAGGTTTGGCTGCCATTGTACAAGTTCCCTTATTGTGTTCCTCCGTGCTTTAATCGGATCCAGAACCACCGCTGGCCACAAGTGTTATGCGGGGTGTTTTTAGTTCGACCTTTCATCCTAAAAACGCCAGTGACTGAGTGGGGTCCTCTTTCCGGACCGGAAATAAAGCACCAACAAAGGAACAGGGCATAAAAACTCAGCAGTATACCTTAACACATCTATTACCTTATTTCAGTACACCTTACAATATGAAACAGAGTTACTGGATACAGGATGGACAGGGTGACAGAGTTTGGATTCAGATGCAAAGTGCACAAACACAACAGTGATGTCAGGAACAGATTATACTGGTGATCACTTGTACAGATTCTGTCAGTCACTAGAGCATGGTACGGTTGTTAGTTTTAGGCATAAATAGGCATTTAATATATTCTATCTGATGTGCCACATAAGAATGGAATAAAGGGGCAGTTGGGTCGATATTTCTATAAGTTCGTTATGGCGCGAGTCACGACACTAGGAGTTGTCACTTAACCGCGGTGACACTATTTCTCTTGTTTCACTATTATGGACTTAGTCTTTTCCTGTGTGCCTCTAGTATAGTCACAACACTGTTTATATATCACAACTATCTCTGTCTCACAATCCGTGCTCCTGACCCTTGATTTCTGCCCTTGTATAGATATTCACTGTTCGTCACTTTATACTGTATTTTTCTGTCCCACTGCCACTGTCTCTTTCACTCACTTAGGCATGACTCGAGAGGTGTGTTGGAGTCGCCACTATGCCCCTGGTCTCTAGGCTAACAGAGGTGACGTCTGGGCGTGGGAGGAGGCCCTTCTGGGGAGCCCTCCTGCAGGAGGCAAGGTACCACCTGCAGGGGCGTCACTGCCCGGGCCTGCCTCGTCGGTGGGGTGCAGGGAGGCCCTTCCACCTGGGGGTCTCGACCTGACTGACGGCCCTCGTCCTGGGGCCTCGTCGGTGGGGTGCAGGGAGGCCCTCCGATCCGGGGTCATCGACCTGATGTGGGGCCCTTGGGGCTGGGGCCAAACAGCTTCAACAGACGGGCCTGCTACCTCTTACTCTGAGTGGAGGGATGTGGGAGAGTGAGGCCCGAGCGGTTCTGCTCCGGGGCCTGCCGACCAGCCCTGGGAGTCCAGGTGCTGTGGTCCCCTGCAGAGCGGAGCGCTATCAGGAGTGAACTGCGGCGCCTCCTCAGCTGGGCATCCATCGGGGACTGGTGTCATCCAGGGGTGGGCTGCAGGACCGAGACAGGACCTTGCAACCACTTTGGGAATTGCAGCACTTCCGGGGAACCACACCTGGAAGAAGAGAGAGAAGGGCATCCCACGCAGCTGAGAGGTAGGGGGTCGGCTGCGCAAGGGACCTTCCCCTCCAGGACAACCCTGGAAACTGCAAATGAAGGGCGTACTGTGGCTGCTCCTTCCCCCACACGCACTGTGACCATTGTGGCGGTTTTGCAGTCCTTAAGGGTAGCAGCTGAAGGGTGTACCGTGGCCGCTCCTTCCCCCACACGTACTGTGGCTGTTGTGGCGGCGCTGCTTCCGAAGAAGAAAGAGGCAGATGATGGGCATACTGTGGCCGCTCCCTCCCTGATACGTACTGTGGCCGTTATCGCTGCTCTGCCTGCCCGATGGGATGTAACTGAGGGGCGTACTGTGGCCGCTCCCTCCCCGGTACGTACTGTGGCCGTTACCGCGGAGTTACTCCCGTAGGAGGAGAAGGTAGTGGATGAAGGGCTTACTGTGGCCGCTCCCTCCCTGATATGTACTGTGGCCGCTCCCTCCCCAATACTTACTGTGGCTGTTATCGCGGCTCCACTCCTCCCTCCTTTGCCAGTCCAAGCGCGCTCAATAGCTAATGCTCCAAGGCCATCTCCAGGGGTGGCTGTAGCTGAAGGGTGTACTGTGGCCGCTCCATCCCCCACACGTACTATGGCCGTTGTGGTGGTGCTACAAGGGGCAACAACTGAGGGGCGTACTGTGGTCACTCCCTCCCCGGCACGTACTGTGGCCGTTACCACGGCGTTGCTTGGGACTGTTCCTGGAGCAGTCCCACCCCGAACCTGGTGGAGGCTGCTCCTCTCGCAGAGTCGTTGGGACTTAAGGTGGGGGCGCCCTGGCGCCCTTCTCGCTCTAGGTCAGCCTCAGCCTGACCTGGCCCGCTGTGGTGTCCTCCTGGGGTGGTGGTGGGGCTGGGGCTTGGTAGGGGGGTGGGGGTGGCGGGGTGGTTGGCCCGGTGGTGGTGGCGGTGCGTATTTTATGATAAATACAATACTTCAGAAGAACAGTGCTGAAAAAGTTCTTTTATCACAACTGCACCAGCTAAACCTGCCCTGCATTCTATGGTTACTTGTTTAATACTGTGACTTATCTGTGCAATATTCTGTGCTATATTTTTTAAGGAGTTTGCATTTATTGTATTGATGTGTGCAAAATTAAATGAGCTGTAATATTTAGTGCAATACAGAACTTGGACAATACGGTAGTGTCAAAAATACAGTCCTTGGATACCACAGTAATATCAAGTCATGATGTGCATTATTCATATTGTTCCAAAGAATAACTAGTCCCCATCTCCAGTAAACTATATAGCTCCATGTAAATATGTCAGTAGAGTGTGGCAACTAGTAATAAACAAATGTACAGGTAAGTATGGAAGTCAGAGCCTACTGTGATAGTGAAAGCTGTGATGTAAAAAGTATAATCTCTGCTATTCAGTATATGGTGCTGTTATAATCTATTAGATTGACCTGTGCACTTGAGATGTATGAGGCAAGTAGGGTGTGTTTATTTCGCGGCTGCTGATTGGCCGCCGATGATGTGATTGAAGTAAATGCATTCATGTATTGTAGTGCAACGTGCGGACGTAGGCGTACACCGTAGGTGGACATTATAGTGCAACATACGGACGTAGGTGGACACCGTGGGTGGATGCAGTGCAACATGTGGACGTGGGTGTATGCTGTGGGTGGATAATTTGTTTCAAACATCACTCATCTTTTTATAAAACTTTTTAATCAAGTTTAATTTTCTTTGATACCAGTAAACTTTTAAAGTTAATTTTGACCTCTTTAGCCCTGGAATTATTCCATATTTAATCTGGTTCCTTGTATTGAAGGCAGTTTATAAATATATGTGTTAAAATATGAAGAGGTGTAGATTTATATCGTCGGCAGCCAATCAGCAGCCGCGATTCAGACACACCCTACTCGCCCCATACATCTCAGCTGCACAGGTCAAACAAATAGGTTATAGTAACCAAGAAATTCTGCCCCATGTCTCTCAATAATAATTTAGTTTTAATATGTGTGCCTTCCTCTAGTCATAGATTAGACAGTAATAGACAATATAGTAAGGTATGTAGTTTGCAGATAATTTTGGTGGGTGGGTGGGTGGGTGGGGGGTTAGCTGCAGCATTCACTGCTGTTTGAATTCGATCTGTCTGAGTCTGGCTTAGTCCTGGTATAGTTTGATATGAGATTTATCATCGTTACATGTAGATGCTTCACCAGGTTATTTTACAGGTACAGTAGAGTGAATGGGAGTGGCAGCAGCGCCCACTCTTCACCTGGGGCCAATGACCTGTCCAACTTGCCTCTGGTGTGACATTGTGTGGCAGCTAGTAATAGAGAAATGTTCAGTTATGTATGAAAGTGAAAGCCAACTGTGACAGTGAAAGCAGTGATGTAAAAAGTATAATCTCTGTTACTCAATATGGTACTGTTAGTAAGCAAAGAATTAAGTCCCATTGATCTCAGCGTTCGTTTGGTTATAATAGGAGCATTCACAGTAAGGCACAACCTGGTAATACATACCGCCAGAATTTCAGATTTCCAATTTTATTTTGCGGGCAATGCAAAATGCTCCCATATGGGTGTTTCTTCATAATAATATTATGTACAAAATATTCTCATTCATGGGTAAAATGGCGGGAATAGTTACTGAGGGCAGCACAACACCCCCGGGACGAGCCTACGGAGGAGCAGACAGAGTGTGACCCGACCCCGGGTGACAGAGACGTAAGTCTGCCGGGGCTATGCGCCCCTATGACCCGGAACTTGCCCGCCACGACCATAGCATGAAACGGAGAGTATCTTGCAAGCAAGCTGACTCTCGACAGGATCGGGGTGGAGCTACTTCCTTAGCTCCAAGCAGCATCCCAGTGATGGCCAGCAGCCGCGCCCTTTGTGAGACGGCCAGTAGCCACTCAGCCCTTCAGGAGATGGCCGGTAGCCGCTCTGCCCTTCAGGAGACGGCCGGTAGCCGCTTCCCATTAAGAGCCATGGCCTGTAGCCGGGCTTAGGCGATGGCTGGTAGCTGCGCCCTTAAAAGGCCACGGCCTGTAGCTGGGCCCCATGGCAAGAGATGGCCGGTAGCCGCTCCCCTGTCAGGTGCTGCTATACCTCCCTACAAGAACTAGTGACGGCCGGTAGCCACGCTTGGGAGAGAAGGGTATGTCCCCTCTCCTCCTGTAGTTACCTCAGAGGACAGGACACAGGCGGTGGCCGGTAACCGCACCCGTCAGCAGGAGACAGCTTGCAGCCACTCCTAGTCGGCACGTCATCCTCTATACAGGGCTCAGGCGATGGCCAGCAGCCATGCCTACAGGCAAGTGACAGCTGGTAGCCGCACATCGCCTGCATCTCTCCCTCCTGCTCAGTGCACTGCCAGCTTCGCACATTCACCCTTGCTTTTACCGTATTTGTCGCCGAATGTACTAGCTCTATGCACCTCCCACCATTTTACCTTCCTGCATTGCCAAATGCTGCACTGCCATGCCAAGATATCCAGTTCCAGCTTCAATCTCTGATCAGCCTGCTGCCAAGAGGCCCCAGAAAACCACTACTCTGGCAGTGAGCTGGATGTGATTTAGCGCCACGAGGCAGGAAACAGGCCCTCCAAGATTGGTAAAGCCCTTGGTCATCCCCACCCCACCGTCTGTACCATCATGAAGGAGAAGGCCAAGTATCTCGCTGCCAGAACATCTACCATCAACTCCGAGTAGCTCCAAGTCACCAGGATGAGAGACCCCCTCCTTGCTGCCTGGATCAAAGACAAGAACCAGAAAAGGCAGCCCATCAGCCAGGAGGCAGTCCAGGAGGCTAGGGACCTCTGGTGCCCGAAGCTGTGCCCTTGTCATCTGCGAACAACTTCAAGGCCAGCTGGGGTTGGTTTAACTGTTTCAGCAAGAGGGCCTGTTTTCACAACGTGCAACTGCAGGGAGAATCTCCCAGTGCATATGGTAATGTGGCAGCTGTGTTCCCCGTGGAGTTCAAGAAACTGGTCGAGGATGGTGGCTATTAGGCAAAATATGTCAACATCGACGAGACAGGTCTCTATTGGAAGATAATGCCTTCCGGGCGAGTGATTTTATGTTTACTTCTTAGATTATAATATAAGGTAATAGGTGGTGAATGTGGACTCTGTAGCTATGCATGTGGTGATTTCCGAAATGATTTCCCCAGAAGGTGCTATATATATTATTATCCATAAAATGTAGTGTTATATTTATCGATAATACTGTATACAGTAGATTGGGTAAATATACATTGGAGCAAATGAGAGATGTGGGGTGTGTGCAAGATATTCACCGAAGATATCTGTGCAGTATGTGAGGTGGTGTGTGGGGTGAAGAGAAGACTAAATGGGGTGCAGGGAACAGCATGGTGGACTGAAGAGGTGAGAGAGGCTGTGGCACAATAGAAGAAAGCATATAGCGAGTGGATGAGAAACAGCAGCGTGGAAGAGATTGAGAGATGGAAGAGAGAGTTATATGTAGAGAGGAAGAGAGAGGCGAAAAGATTAATAAGAGAGAGTATAGAGAAAGTGCATGAGGAATTTGGAAGGAACTTGAGTGTAAAGTGAAGGGAATGTAAGAAAATGTTCTGGAAAGAGGTAGAGAGTTAGACAGGATGCCAAAGAAGATAGTTGAGGAGTGAAAGATAAAAATGGTAGATTGCTAGTGGAGAAAGGAGAAAAAGTGAGCAGATAGAGAGAACACTTTAAAGAATTGTTGAACATAGAGAATGAAAGTAATGCAAGTATAAGTGGCTGGGGTATGGCTGGAAGAAGGAGGGATATGAGGAGAGAGGAAGAAGTCAGTAGGATGGAACTTGTGGAAGCAAAGAAGAAAGTTAAAATGGGGAAAGCCTCAGGAATTCATGGATTGTGTGGTGAGATCTTGAAGCAAGGGGGAGAGATAGTAGTAGAATGGATGTGGAAAATGTGCAGATTGGCATGGGAGGAAGGTAGAGTTCCGGAGGATTGGAAGTCAGGAAAAATTATTCTCTTGTACAATGGAAAAAAATGGGAGAAATGGAGTTCCCCCGAGCTAAGCCCTGTATTGGACTATATAGCCCCGCTAGGGTTACAGGAGCGAGCTACCACTCCCAGCACGGCACCCCGGGCGAGGCTTGAAGTACAATGGAAAAGGGGAAAAAGAAGTGTGTGGTAATCATAGGGGCGTTTGTCTTCTTAGTGTAATAGGAAAAGTATATGGTAGGATACTTACTGACAAAGGGAAATAACAAAGGAATTAGTTGGAGAACAGGGAGGTTTTAGGAAGGGAAGAGGTTGTGTAGGTCAGATATTCATTCTTAGATCTTTAGTGGAAAAGTTTCTAGAGAAGGGAAAGAAGTTGTATGTGGCCTTCATGGATTTGGAAAAAGCATATGACAGGATGGACAGACAAGGATTGTGGAAAGTTTTAAGAATATATGGAGCAGATGGGAAGTTGTTGCAGGCCGTGAAGAGTATGTATGAGGGTGCTAAGGCTACAGTGCATGTGGACAGTGAACTGAGTGAATTTTTCTGTTTGAAAGTTGGACTGAAACAAGGATGTGTTCTCCATGGTTGTTCAATCTGTATATGGATGGGGTTATAAAAGAGAAACAAGATTGGGTAGTGGATGTTGGAGCTGCCCTAGTGAGAGAGGGCAGTGTTTGGAAACTCCCTGTACTGTTGTTTGCAGATGATACTGTGTTGTTAAGTGAAGACAAAGGACACCTGCAAGGCTTGGTGGATGAGTTTGAGAGAGTGTGTAAGAAACGGAATCTAAAGGTGAATGTAGGGAAGAGTAAAGTTATGGTCTTTGAGAGAAGTGAAGTCAGTGAATCTACAGTCGCCGAACTTTCCACCTGGGCCATCTAGCCGCGAGAGGTGAGTAACGGGTGCTGGCGACAGTGTATCTGTTTGTTCGTGTGAACATGCTCGACGAAAGTTCGGATCATCAACTCTCATCTTCCGTAGTCAACCTCAGTTACAGTTCATCCCAATATTCAGTCAACAGTTTTTAGCTGATAGAATTTCAAATGAACTTCTTGAAAGTATTGGATAATGCGAGTATTGAAAACTAAGTAAAATACTCTAAAAGACATATATTACATATTTATAAACATATTCTTTTTCATTATTACATGATAAACCCTCATTGGGCAGATAACGGGCAACTGTACCCTAGATATTTATTAATGTAAATTATATACATCCCACTGTCAATCCTTTAGTTAACAATAGAAAACCTAAGCATCTAATAACCATTACGTGGATCACTTTTCTTGCCCAGCAAACACGGCAGTTGTTTTAATAGTTGATATATATTAACTATGTGAAACAATATTGCGGGTGACGTGATAGTTAACGCTTCCGCCAGCCGATCCGAGCTGTCAAAAGAGATGGGTTTCTCCTATTAAACACCAAGCCCTTATCTTATGACCTAGGTCTTAGTAGCAGTCAGTCAACAACCAACATCACATATCTTTGCACCCTGGGCCTCGGTGACGGGCGCTAAAGCGCCTAGGTTCGTGGGATAAAAAAAAAAAAAAAAAAAGTGTTCCAGCCCGTAATGATAATTTCATGTTCGTTATGGTGCATTTACCGATCACATAAGTATTATCACAGGCAATGGTGATATAAATGTCCCAACAACTCATGAATCAATATAGCAATTGTGCTTAAAATGACTGGAAGCTTTTGCATACTGTGACTGAGAGGTGGTGTCCTCATCTTGCTATAATGTGATATAATGTTGTTCGGTAGATAATCGATCAGCCTGTAAATGTGTGACCTCACACAAAAGCGGCACCGCTCACAATCGGTTTTCCTTGTAATGTGTAAGTAGTACAAAAGTGTCCAGGAGTACGCATGCGTACTCCTGGGCAGGGGTTTGAAGTGGGGTTTGCCTGAAGGCATGCCCAGTAGTATGCAGAGGGGGGGATAGGCATCCCCCCCCCCTCTGCGTACTACTGGCCTTGCCTTCAGGCAAACCCCACTTCAAGCCCCTGCCCAGGAATACGCATGCGCACTCCTGGGCACTGTGTAATAATCATCCCCCCCCCCCTGCGTACTACTGGGCATCCCTTCAGGCAAACCCCACTTCAAGCCCCTGCCCAGGAATACGCATGCGTACTCCTGGGCGCTGTGCAATAAGCATCCCCCCCCCCCTGCGTACTACTGGGCATGCCTTCAGGCAAACCCCACTTCAAGCCCCTGCCCAGATCAACGCATGCCTAACCCTGGACATTTTATAATAGGTACCCCACCCCCAACCCCCATTATTAGGTCACATACCTCCTGTCCAAACCTACACAGGTTGAAGATGGTATAATTAAGAGAGCTCATCTCACACGTCCTGGCGTCCACCTTCTGTGGTGGGTGGTGGGTAAATGACTGAGGGAAAGCTCGAGTGAGTGGCCTTGACTAACTTTCATAGGCGAGTAACTCCCCCTCTCTCTCACTCTTCATTCTGTTTTCTATCTAATTTCTTATTCTCCACACATTAACACTATTATTACCAGATTTAAGAAACCTCTTTTCATATAAAGGACAAATAAAAAACAAATATTTGAAGACATTTATTTAATTTCTTTCCTATTGCACACAACCTAAACCAGGACATAATCACTCAGGTACATTGGATTTGCACATTTAAAGCAAAATATCATGGGTATCTTGTGTGGATCACACAGTGTTTCCAAATGTTCATCACACCACAGTTCAGCTAAGGGTGATTTCGCGTAATTATGGTCGAGTTTGATAACCGTCCATTGGTCACATCCCAGGCTTGTAACCAAGGAAGAAAAGTCCAATAAATCACTCTTAGATACAGTAAAACAAACACTTCATGAGTCACCCATCAAAGATACCTTACCCACCCTACTCTTCCATTTTCCATAGATGTCTGTCGGAGTCTCATCTCCAGAGGTTTATATATCCATCTCTAGATTATTACCAAGTACTGTCATACACCCATCACCTATTATGGAACTTTAAGGACTGATACTTACCAGTGTGTAGTGACTACACTCTTCAGGGAAGATTCTTGCATAGGTAAAATGCACATTCTTTGTAATTATATTTATTCAAACAGAAAGTGCGTCGGCAGTCAGGGATAAGTAAAGGAAAATATTTATACACATATTTTAGAACCCGTTTATCGTTCTCAACATAATTATGTTTGCGGAACTGTTTTTTGATTATCATCATCAATCTATCTACACTCTCTGTACATATGATATATACGAACAATAATACTGTACATAGGCCCCACAAACATAGGAAGAAACACTCTGAAGGCGGTAGGGTTGTGTGCACAATTTAAATGTTTTATGATTTCTTTAAAAAGTTACAAAATGTTGTTACATAGCCTATGATTTCATCATCCTTTGTGTAATTCTAACGTACAGTGTGCTGCCTGTTTGATCACGAGCGTGTTCTACCTCACTCCCCCCTTCTACCATTATAGTAGAGTAAGTCGCTCTTTCTGTTGTTCAGAGCAGGATTGTCAACTCTTTGTCCCCATAGCTTCATTTGCGCGTCCTTCTTACAAGTTGTATCAAGCTCTGCCGGCCCCTATACAATGAGCTCAGTCTCTACATTAATTGCCACTTAGATCTACTCCTCATTTTGCTCACATCTCTGTCCTCCCCTGTACAGTTATTATTATTGTGAGTGCTCAGGAAGTCTCCAACCATCTAGCAGCTGTGTGTAATTTGAGTATAAGTGTTACTGCATTTTGTTCTTGTACTGTATAGCATAAGTTGTTAATTTGTAGGCCTAGTGAGGTTTTTGTATTGATGTAAGGTTCTTATTGTCAGCCATCATTAATAATATTTTGTATCTGTAATAATATATCTGGCATTCACTGAGTATTATCTGGTATCTCATTTTAACAGGGCTGACTTAGATAAATTTACTCATACTAATTTCGTGTTAATAGAGGCTATTGCAGTTAACCATATATTTAACCTGTTTTTTGCCATTACATTATCCTTATGAGTCCTGAATGTTTTGTTGTTAGTTTGAGCATTAAACTTTAACTTGTAATTTTACCTAACTCTTTTGTTTTGAACCTGGAACTTTACGGGACAGTAGTGATTTTTAGTATTCTCACTTAAAGTGTACATTATCTTTCTCTGTTCCGTAACATAAATTTGGCGACCTTCTATCAGGATATTCAGAATATTATCATAAGGATGTTGTTTGATATTTTGTGACTGTGATTTATTCATGATGTCTACTATTACTACACTTGATGAAGCCAAAGATTTTTTTGTCAAATGTGCAAACAGTGTGTGATGTAGAAAACAGAACAAAGAATGAACTTAAGCTTGTTGCTCAACAATTGGGAATTGCTGTTCGCTCTCATCATTCTAAAGATCAAATTGTTGACATGATTAATGAAAGCTTGTTTAATGTAACTCCTCCAAATGAGCAAACGCAGATTGAAATAGCTAAGTTACAGCTAACCCTGCAGGAGGCTCGTGTGAAGGAAGCTGAGTTTCAAGCACGTGCTAAGGAGGCTGAGTCTCAGGCTAAGGAGGCGGAGTCTCATGCTAAGGAGGCTGAGTTTCAGGCTCGTGCTAAGGAGGCTGAGGCACAAGTTGAAATTGCTAGGATTCAGGCAGACCATGAGTATCGCATCAAACAAGGTGGAACTGGATCATCTAGCTCTGATGATTTTGATGTGGCTAAAAATGTTAAACTTGTCCCTCCTTTTAATGAATCTGATTTAACAAAGTATTTTCAGTTGTTTGAGAGGGTAGCTACAGGTTTTAATTGGCCCAAAAAGTATTGGCCAGTACTCTTTCAAACTGAAAGCTCAAGTAACTTATGCATCTTTGCCTCAGGATCAATGTGATAATTATGATGTAGTTAAGAGCTTGATTCTTAAGGCCTATGAGCTTGTTCCTGAAGCCTATAGAGTAAAATTTAGGACAACTTACAAGCAAGATAAGCAATCCCATGTTGAGTATGCAAAAATCAAAGAAGATCTGTTAGAGCAGTGGTTAAATTCTAAGAATGTGGATTCTGATTTTGGTAAATTTAAGCAGATGATTTTGCTGGAGGACTTCAAGAGGTGTATTTATAAAGATGTAAGCCTATATCTTGATGAGAAAAGAATAGATAATTTGTCTGATGCTGCAGTTTTAGCTGATGAATATGTTCTCACTCACAAGAGATATTCTAGAGAAAAAGGGAAAGCTGAGAGTAAGTACGTTGCCTCTACTCAGAGTACAGGTAACAGGAAAGAGAATAAAGATGATGTTTCTCAGGAAGTAAATACCAGCTTCACCTCTAGATTTCAGAAAAGTAAATGTACCTATTGTAGTAAGCTTAATCATACTATGGAGAAATGTTTCAGGAGACAGCGTGATGTGAACAAAAAGGAGTCTTTAAATATTCAGTCAATTGGTCTAGTGTCCACTCTTGAGAGTTCCCAGAATTCTTTAACTGAGTTACCTGAACCTGCTTTGAGGGGTAACTTAAATTCTCATGATGGAGCTCCTCGTTTGAGCAGTAACGTGGGTGACACTCTCAAGAGTTCATGTGCTAATTTCCTGTCTGATGGTTTTGTCAGTCCTCTGGACAATAATGAAAGGAAATCAGTTAAAATATATCGTGATACAAGTGCTTGCCAATCCCTTATGCTGACCAGTGTTCTAGGCTCTAATGTTAATTCCTCTGATGAAACTGTAATCTTACAAGGTGTAGGGAATAATTACTTCTCTGTCTCTCTGTGCAGAGTGAATTTAGAGTCTGGTTTTGTTAATGGTTCCGTTATGGTTGGGTTGGTTGAGACACTCCCAATGTCAGGTGTAACTTTCTTACTTGGAAATGATATTGGTGGAAGTCAAGTGTGTCCAGCTCCTCAGTGGTCTAGTGAGCCAGTGGCTGCGACCCGGGATTGTGATGTCCCTGATGTGTTCCCTGCATGTGCTGTCACTAGGGCTAAGTCTAAAGTTACTGGTGATTTAGAGGATAATAATGATGATGATGTTATCCTAGCTGACACTTTTCTTGCTAATTTGGACCACTCACCAGATGAGGCAGTACCGCGTAGTGTTGATAATTTGTCTCGTCAAGAGTTGGTTGAGTTGCAGGTTGCTGACCCTGAGTAGAAAGGTCTTGCTAACTCTGCTTGCAGTGAGGAAGAGTCAACTGGTGCTTCTACTTGTTATTATATAAAGTCAGGAGTACTTATGAGGAAGTGGAGACCCCCAACAGCATCAGCCGACTGTGAATGGGAGGTTGTACATCAAGTTGTCATCCCTCGTGTTTTTAGGCAGGATATCATTAGAATGGCTCATGATTCCAGTTTGGCAGGACAACTTGGAGTGAGGAAGACTGTGGCACGCATTTTGAAACCTGGTATTGTAAGTCTTGTCACACCTGTCAAGTTGTGGGGAAGTGTAATCAGACTGAAAAGGTTGCACCTCTAGTTCCTATTCCTCCTTTTGAGGTGCCATTCACCCGTGTGTTGGTGGATATTGTGGGCCCTCTTCCGAAGACTTCTTCAGGATTTTCTTATGTGTTGACCCTGATTGATATGGCTACTCGTTATGCTGAAGCCATTCCACTTAGAAATATCTCAGCAAAGAACGTGGTTAAGGAAATGCTAGGGTTCTTCACAAAGTTTGGTCTGCCCAAGGAGGTACAGTCAGACCGGGGAAGTAATTTCATGTCAAACGTTTTCAAGCAGTCTCTGAAAGAGTTGGGCATCACCCAGATCACGTCTTCAGCTTACCATCCCCAAACCCAAGGAGCGTTGGAGAGATATCATCAAACACTCAAATCGATGCTCAAGAAATACTGTTTGGAACATCAGAAAGACTGGGATAAAGGTCTTCCATTCGTTGTGTTTGCCGCAAGAGAATCTCCAAATGAATCACTGGGCTTCTCACCTTTTGAACTACTGTTTGGCCATGAAGTAAGAGGACCCCTTAAGCTACTCAAGGAATGCTGGCTGTCGGAGGAAGATGACGTCAACCTGCTGGAGTATGTGATGAAGTTCAAAGAACGGCTGTCCACTGCTTTACAGCTGGCGAGAGAGAATTTAGGAGCTGCTCAGGAGAAGATGAAGACTTGGTATGATAAGAAGTCCAGGTTACGCCACTTTCAGCCAGATCAGGTTTTGATTCTGCTACCAGTGCATGGGCAACCTCTTCAAGCCAAGTTTAGTGGTCCTTATTTCGTGGAAAAGAAACTCAGTGATGTCAACTATGTCATCGCCACACCAGATCGTAGAAAGAACAAGCAACTTTGTCACATCAACATGCTAAAGTTATATCACAGGCGGGACGAAAATAACCCAGTCTGCACTGTAGCTGTTCCACCCGAGTCTGCAAGTGAAGTTCTCCCATGCAGCATGAGCCTGAGTGATAGTTTGGGGAAGAATCCTGATATCATGAATGATCTCCAGACTAAGCTTTCTCATTTAGCTCCTGAGGAAAGGCAGGAGTTTTCGGCATTACTGCAGGAGTACCCGCAAGTGTTCCGTGCCACTCCAGGAAGAACCACTGTGTTGATGCATGATGTCGATGTTGGAGACGCAAAGCCAATTAAACTGCCTCCTTACCGTGTGAACCCAGTGAAAGTCCCTCTCATCCAGAAGGAGCTTGGCTACCTGTTGGACCACAAGATGATTGAGCCCTGTCAGAGCGAGTGGAGTTCTCCTGTCACACTAGTCCCTAAGCCAGGTGGGTCACAGCAGCTTTGCATCGACTACAGACGTGTTAATCAGATAACGAAAACAGACACTTACCCTCTCCCTCGCGTGGAAGATTGCATAGACAAGATCGGAAAGGCTAGGTACATAAGTAAGTTTGATTTGTTAAAGGGATACTGGCAAGTACCTATGACTGAATGTGCTAGGGAGATCTCATGTTTTGTAACACTAGGAAAGACTTTTGCATGTTCTGTAATGCCATATGGTATGAAGAATGCACCAGCCACATTTCAGAAGCTCATGAATGTTGTAACAGAGGGTTTGGCAGGGTGTGTTGTTTATATTGATGATGTATTAATCTTCAGTGACAACTGGAAAGATCACCTATGCCATGTCAGTAAATTTCTTGAGCGTTTGGTTCAGGCTAATGTTGTAGCTAATTTATCAAAGTGTGAGTTTGGTCAAGCTAAAGTTCAATACCTTGGGTATGTAATTGGTGATGGACATGTTGCACCACCAGCAGCTAAGGTTCAGGTTATAAGTGATCTTCCGAGACCTAAAAGTAGGAAAGAGCTACAAAGATTTTTGGGAATGGTAGGTTATTACAGGAGATTTGTTCTTAACTTTTCTATTCTTGTATCACCACTTACAGACCTACTGAAAAAGGGAGTTAAATTTGTCTGGACCGATAACTGTGAATCCTCTTTCAACAAACTTAAAGCTATCCTATTAAGTCAGCCAGTGCTCGCTACTCCAAATTTTGCTAAGCCTTTTAAGATGGCTGTTGATGCAAGTGATACAGGAGCTGGGGCTGTTTTGCTGCAAGAGGATGATCAGGGTATTAAACATCCTGTATCTTATTACAGTAAGAAGTTCACTCCACCTCAAAAGAACTACTCAGCTATTGAGAAAGAGCTTTTGGCCTTGATTTTGGGTTTACAGCATTTTCTCATTTTATTTGTGTTCTGGTTTTGACCCCATAGTCATTTATACCGATCATAACCCACTGAAATTCCTTAGTAAGTTTAAAGATAAAAATCAAAGATTGACAAGATGGAGTCTACTTCTTCAGGAGTATTCATTAGACATACAACATGTCAAGGGGAAAGAAAATGTTATTGCAGATTGCTTATCTAGACTTTAGACATTGTTTTAGTGTAATAAGAAATTTCCTTTGTAGATTTCTTTTTCTTTGTGGGGAGGTGTTACATAGCCTATGATTTCATCATCCTTTGTGTAATTCTAACGTACAGTGTGCTGCCTGTTTGATCACGAGCGTGTTCTACCTCACTCCCCCCTTCTACCGTTATAGTAGAGTAAGTCATTCTTTCTGTTGTTCAGAGCAGGATTGTCAACTCTTTGTCCCCATGGCTTCATTTGCGCGTCCTTCTTACAAGTTGTATCAAGCTCTGCCGGCCCCTATATAATGAGCTCAGTCTCTACATTAATTGCCACTTAGATCTACTCCTCATTTTGCTCACATCTCTGTCCTCCCCTGTACAGTTATTATTATTGTGAGTGCTCAGGAAGTCTCCAACCATCGAGCAGCTGTGTGTAATTTGAGTATAAGTGTTATTGCATTTTGTTCTTGTACTGTATAGCATAAGTTGTTAATTTGTAGGCCTAGTGAGGTTTTTGTATTGATGTAAGGTTCTTATTATCAGCCATCATTAATAATATTTTGTATCTGTAATAATATATCTGGCATTCACTGAGTATTATCTGGTATCTCATTTTAACAGGGCTGACTTAGATAAATTTACTCATACTACTTTCGTGTTAATAGAGGCTATTGCAGTTAACCATATATTTAACCTCTTTTTTGCCATTACATTATCCTTAGGAGTCCTGAATGTTTTGTTGTTAGTTTGAGCATTAAACTTTAACTTGTAATTTTACCTAACTCTTTTGTTTTGAACCTGGAACTTTACGGGACAGTAGTGATTTTTAGTATTCTCACTTAAAGTGTACATTATCTTTTTCTGTTCCGTAACAATGTTCAGAGTACTGCTTAGGTAGAAGACCATATGAATCAAGGAAATATATAAAGTGATCCTTTATGAAAAAACAAACCCAGTGACCCATTTCTCCAGTTTTTGAAGTGGGTACGGTAATATGTTAGCGATGCTAAACACAGGTCCTAAATTGTTAGGTATTTTCACATTTATCATTTCATCAGCTGCCAGACATCCCCAGAATTGTTTAATACAGTGAGGGGGTAAATTTTTACGAATCACAGTTTCGAGTTCTTGATCATTCATTTTTTTTCTTTAAGCTCTCACATCTGAATATATCTGCCGATCACTATTTATTCTTAGAATTCCTTAAGTGTCTCCAAACATCAGCAGAACACGATTAGACCCACTGGCTTTCTTGAATGTTATATTTATTCTCAAATTTCCTGTATATTCGGGATCAATTACATCTTTAACGTCCTCAGGTAATAGGTCTAAAATTAAAATCATTCTTCCATTGGTATAGGCCTCATAGTTAAGTAAGTGATCTCTATTGAGACCTGCTGTAGAGTCTTCAAGGTATAATGGTACAGTGATGTGTATTGATAAGTAAAAGAGACTGTGAAGTTATACAGACTTCTCCCATTGACAAGTCAGCATGAGTCACATACAAAGGATTCTTATTATACGATCCAGAAAAAGCCCCCATATCAACTATATACAAATACAGTTTGCTTGGAATACAGTTCCCCCAAGGGTTGTCAACAGTCACTGAACTTTGATTTTGAGCAATGACGTATGATTTTACCACTTGCTTATTATACACATACTCTGCAAACGATCCTGGATCAGATAACGAAGCATTAAGTGCAGCCATGGCCACCGGCTGAGGAAATACACGAGTACCCACAGTTTACACAAATCTATGTGGAGCTTCATTTTGCCCCCATCTTGATGAGTGTTAATAAAAATCGGATTATCGAATTCAACTCGAATATTGACGTCAATGTTATCAAGTAAATATCCATCCAACCCATTTAAGTCCATCAGTAATGGACTACATAGATGCAGTCCATGTTCCTTAGTTAGAGTAAGAAACCTTTTCCCTGATCACTGAGCCCAACAAAATAGACTTCAGTATTACTATCTCCAATCCCTGTACCATTTTCATCATGAAGTAAATAACAATTTTTACCAATAGTCCCTACTTTGGAGGGACTAAGTGTTGTGAGCAATTTTATAAAGGCTGCATAATTATACATATAGTTATTTTCAACCTGAATCCCATTTAAAAACACAGATGCATTTTTAAATATTGTATGTAATGATGCATTCACAAACATCATCTTATCATCTTCTACGAGTACGGAAAATCCGTCTGCTTTTGTAACTCGCAATTTCAACTCGAGGGCTAGAGCGCTCATATCAATGAATGACCGATCAGCTCTAGGTATGCGAAATTCGACGTATTTATCAGTTATTTTTTTTTTATCAAAGCCCGCGTTTATGGGTAGAACATCCATATTTTGCTTTGAAGCAACTGATGATTCTATCATCCGGATTTTGTGAGGACGAGGAAACATTTCTGATATGGCAGCTGAATAATTACTGAGAGGGGATTTTACCCCTACCTCCGAAGCAACATCAAGAGACATGTTACCAGAATCAAATTGCTATTCTATCTAAGCTATATTAAGTCAAATACATCCTTTTTATAACATTTCCATAATTTCCGCCTCCTTTTTTACTTTTGTTTACGTCCTTTTTTCATGCTAGCTCCTTGAGCGAAACCTTTCAGGGCTGTAATTCCTCTCTGTTTCAGAGAGTTCTTCAGATTTGCCTTGCCACTAGATACATCCTCGAGTACACCTCGTCCCATTCCCAGAGCTTCAGGAACTACATTTTTCATAAAAAAAAGGAATTACCCGTTTCCCTATGCTCCTTAGAAAGTCAAAAATACCAGCGCCCCGTTGGTAGTACCGGTATATGGGGCTCCTAAAAGTAGTTGTATCACTTAGAGCCCCTCCTCGTTTGAGTAGGAATGGATCTTTGAATAGGAACAAGAATTCATCATTGGAAGGAGGAATCAGGATAGTAGGCATCATGGTGTCAAAAACAGTAATGAGTCTGTGATCATCTTTACCTACGTCTTACATGTAATACACAGAACACGGTGATTGTCTTCAAAGTATATTGGTCCACCATTTTGATTAGTAATTTCTATGGCAATACTTTCTATGGTTGAACTACTAATTGTTTTGTACATTATAGGATTAACACTCTTACTTGTCACATCATTCGGTAGGGGTATAGCATCAAGGATATTCACAAATTGCCCCCTGAATCATGAAGGGTTAACCAGCCCATGCTTGTATACCTACTATCATCCTCACCCATACAATCCTTGCACCCACTGTTCCATACTCTCTTCCACTTCTTGCTTATCATCAGACATACTCCCTCTCTTGCTCTCTCATTCTCACTGACTCCCGCACATATACCTACACCATATTCCCATTCTCTCACCCTTTCACCTTTCCATTTAGTTTCAGTCAATCCACATATATCCACTTTTGCATCCTCAAGCACCTGAACAATCTCTCTCTCTTTCACTTCATCATTCACTCCTTTCACATTCCATGTTCCCACCCTAAGACTGTCCTTTGTCCGTTCCTTAGTCGTCAACGTATGGTCCGTACGGGTCCGAGGCGCTTTTATTTGCTTTTTTAGTTGGTTCTTACAAACTATTATTAGTAGTCAAACTTGGGAATGCTTAGTTTTGATAAGTAATAATTTTTTAAGTAGTATTGGTGTAAGTAATTTCTCTATAAAAATTATTTTTCTGTGAAACCTGGATCAGTGGCCTCTTTTATATAACATCTTCCATTTCTGGCTTCTTTCCAGGCATTGGAATCATCATAAACATTTAATACACTAACACTGTTACTTATTCTTTTTTTTTTTCTTTTTAATGATACCGAGTGGTTCCACTTCATCTGAGGTTGCTGCGGGTCTTTTTCGTGGGTCTTTGCATTGTCCATGCTGCTGCTGCTGCTGCTGCTGTTGTGGCTCATACTGGGGGTGGGGCAACTGTTGGTGGTGGTGCTGCTGCTGTTGTGGCTCATACTGGGGGTGGGGCAACTGTTGGTGCTGCTGCTGCTGCTGTTGTGGCTCATACTGGGGGTGGGGCAACTGTTGGTGCTGCTGCTGCTGTAGTGATTCATGCTGGAGGAGGGGTAGTAACACTGGATCCTCCAGCCACACCTCCTCGTAGGATGGAGGCTGTGGTAGAGGTTGTGATTGTTGTGATGAAAGCTGTAGTGACTTTGGTTGTGAAGAAAGCTGTGCTAGTGGTTGTTGTGGTGGATACCACTTGCTTACTCCAACAGCGGGTTTGTGATCGGAGACATTTCTCCTATCAACAATTGTACAATTGATGTTGTTACGCCGGCAGTATATCGCAAGTTTCTCAAAGCAAGGCAAATATTTTAAAGCCCACATATCCCCACCCAGACCACTTCCAGTTCCTGCAGGTACTAATAAATTTTTAATACCTAAGTGGGGTAGGATACGTTTTAGCTCTTCAATACATAGAGCTAAGTTACCCACACATCCAGTCAGAGTATCCAATTGGAGACCCTGAATGTAATGTCGGTCTGACGACCTTGATATTAATGCTTGGGCAGACTCGTTGGTCTCTAGTTCATAGCCAGGACACCAATGGGCTACTAAAGTAATTATATAAGGTCTGTTACTTTCTTTAAATACTCTAACCACCCCAACTTTATCTCTTGATTTGACCTGGGCTTTGTTAAGATTATAAAGGGGTTTTCGAGTGGAATACAAATTAGCATAAGGGTACTTTTCAGAAATTGCAGCACAAAGGCCGTAATTTCGTACTCCAGTAGCATTAACTATGTGACAAATAGCATTATCTCTGACATCATACTGATCATCAGTTATTACCCCGCTAACTCTTTGAAAAAATGTACCCTCACCCTCCATCCCAGGTCTCTAAAGTGTGAGCGAGTGTTAAGGAGTGAAGTGTGCTGGCTGAACTCCTGGAGCCTTCCTTTTATGGAGGAGTGCTAACCAACAAACTCACTCACTCACCTCTTTCAAGGCCATAACTGGGTGGGAATTCCCCTTTTCTTTTTCTACGCAGTTAAATTACAAATCTTGTCGTATCGCTCAAAGATCATCCAGTAATGACTTGACAGACAAAAATTGGAGAGCCACCTCTCTTTAACGATGGTATTGTTGTTGATAATACTGAAGTTGAGTGTCTGTATCCTTATCATTCAGACTTAGAGTGGAAACATCTAAATCTATATCTTGCTTATAGTAATCATCTGTTAGATTACCAACTAGTCTGTTATAAGTCTCAAAAAGGGAACTGATAATCGTGGCCCTATGTCTGGCGAAAGCGTGAGCCAAACGTATTTCCCTTAATAGATCATGGACTTGCAAGCCTTTCCCACAGACATCCATTCTGCTCGAGATCTCAAGGCAGACTGTTTCTACAGGCTGTAATGAGAGACTTAATATGGGTCGCACCTCTTAAAACTTTGCTTTATTTTTTTATGAAGAGATGTGACCCCACCCCCGAATAGTTGTTTCTTTGCCTTTGGATTCTTGATATAAGCCTCGGGTAAATCTACAAGTTTCACCAAAGTTCGTAAGTCAGTTATTTTACATGAATCAAACGTGTTGTTTCGGGCTATCCAGTACTGAATTACATCTATAATATTAATGTTGCGAATTGGAGACATCAGATTACCATCCACATGCACTGCAGCCTTAGCACCATCATACATACTCTTCACAGCATTCAATTTCTCATCTACTTTCCACAGTCCTTGTCTACCCACCCTGTCATATGCTTTCTCCAAATCCATGAAAGCAGCATACAACTTCTTTCCCTTCTCTAGAAACTTTTTCACTAAAGATCTAAGAATGAATATCTGATCTACACACCCTCTTCCCTTCCTAAAGCCTCCCTGTTCTTTTCCAACTAATTCCTCTGTTCTTTCTCTAACTCTGTCAATAAGTATCCTACCATACACTTTTCCTATTATACTAAGAAGACAAATGCCCCTGTGATTACCACACACTTCTTTTTCCCCTTTTCCTTTGTACAAGGGAATAATTATACCTGACTTCCAATCCTCTGGGACTCTACCTTTCTCCCAGGCCAATCTGCACATTTTCCACATCCATTCTACTACTATCTCTCCCCCATGCTTCAGCATTTCACCACACACTCCATCAATTCCCAGGGCTTTCCCCAATTTAACTTTCTTCATTGCTTCCACAACTTCTATCCTACTGATTTCTTCCTGTCTTCTCACCTCCCTCCTTCTCCCAGGCATTCCCCAGCCACTTATACTCGCAATACTTCCATCCTCTATGTTCAACAATTCTTTAAAGTGTTCTCTCCATCTCCTCACTTCTTCTCCCGTCACCACTAGTAATCTACCATTTTTATCTTTCACTCCCCTGCTGATTTCACTTACACCCTGTCTTACTCTTTTCACCTCTTTCCAGAACATTTTCTTACAGTCCCTCCACTTTACACTGAAGCTCCTTCCAAATTCCTCATCCGCTCTCTTCTTACTCTTTCTTACTAATCTTTTCATCTCTATCTTTCTTTCTACATATAACTCTCTCCTTTGCCTCTCAACTTCTTCCATGCCCCTAATTCTCATCCATTCATTGTATGCTATCTTCTTTTGTGCCACAGCCTGTCTCACCTCTTCATTCCACCACGCTGTTCCTTGCACACCTCTCCGTCTTTTCTTCATCCCCCACACCACATCACATGCTGCACATATTTCTTCTGTGAATATCCTGCACACACCTTCCACGTCCCCCATCTGCTCCAATTCATATTTGCGCAATTGTTCCTCCACTTCTCTCTTATACTCTGCCTTTTTCTCATCTTCTTGTAACCTTTCCACTCTCCTTACAAATACTCCTTCTTCCTCTCCTTCCCTTCTTCTATTTCTCCATCTAAATTGGATCTTGATTCTGGTTACCACTAGGTAGTGGTCAGAAAGTCCACTCCCCCAACCTCTATAAGCTCTTGCATCCATTACACATTTTCACATCCTTTCATCCACACACACAGAATCAATCATTGCCTTCCTTTCATTCATTTCACCACCCACCCTTCTCATCACTCGCCACGTATACCTGTGGATCATTTTGTGCCTGAAGGGGGTATTGGCTATCACGAACCCCCTCCCAGCACAAATGTCCACTAATGCACTGGCATTCTCATCTATCTCAGCAGGCACACCCCACTCACCAACTATTCCATCCACCTTCACATTCCCTACTTTAACATTCATATCACCAATCAAAAACACTCTCTCATTCCTTCCAAACTTTTCCATGCACACTTCCACATTTGTCCAGAACTCTTCTCTCACTCTGCTTGTATGAACTTGCATTGGCGCATACACACACACAATCACCAACATTTATACAGTAATCCCTCTAATATCCGAACGCCCGATATCCGAACATCCCCACTAACCAGACATAATCGTCCCGAGATCCAACATTCCCAAAATGGTCCGAAAACCACATTAAAAAAAAAAAAAAAAAAAAAAAAAAAAAAAAAAATTTCCCGCCCGTAATTTGAACTTGCCGCGAGCGGCGCGGGACAGCTTTGTTGTGGCGCGTCATTCTTCCAACGTCCGATAGAGCGCCGCTGCATCCTCCCCACTTTCTACCTGTCTCTCGCCGCGAGTGCACGCTCGTCGTTATGGCTGCCCACGTGCTCGCTTTTGTGGTGGTGCCTTACCTGCTGCAGGCACTACTGCTGCTCTCAGGCCTCCTATTAGTGTGTGTGATGATGGCCCCGCCGCCTGAGAAGAGGAGTGGTGTTGACTCTGGAGAAGAAACGGGAGATATTGGAGAAAGCAGATGCGGGGTGTTCTTCTTCCCGCATCCTTCACGAGTTCAACCTGCCCCGATCTACTGTGTTCGATATCAAGAGATCCTGAGACAAACTCATGCAGTACACGGCTGACTTCTCGTTAAGAACCAAACGCAACGTGGAGAGGAAGGTGATGTTTACTCCCAAGTTTGCTGAAATCGACTGCTCCACGTTGATTTGGTATCGACAGCAACGTGCTGCTGGTGTGATGGTACGTGGAACGGAGCTGAAGGCTGCTGCTGAGAAGTTCGCCAGGCTTCACGACGCCCTAGACTTCAAGGCATCCGAGGGTTGGCTCCGCGTTCAAGTTACGGCATGGCCTTACCAACCGTAAAGCTCATGGGGAAGCTTTGGACGCTAACGAGGATGGAGTTGACGAGTTTCGGCACAAGGTGAAGGGTTTGATCGACAGGGAGGGCCTCACTCTTGGTCAAGTGTACAGTGCTGACGAAACTGGTTTATTCTATCGCTCTTTGCCAACGAACGAGGAGACGGAGAAGAGTGTACCTGGCCGCAAGCTCTCCAAGGAACGGATATCTGCTTTGTGTTGTGCCAATGCTAAAGGCATGCACCAGCTTAAGCCCGTTATTGTTGGCCGTGCAAAGCAGCCTCGGTGTCTTCATGGGGTGATGGATGTCCTTCCTGTCATCTGGTACCATTCTTTGAAGGCATGGTTTACAGCCCAGATCTTCAAAGACTGGTTCCACCACCACTCTGTCAAGGAGGTCATCAATTACCAGACGAAGACACTGGGAATCCCACGCAACCAGGTAAACGCCCTCCTTCTCCTCGACAATGCACCTGCCAACCCGTGCGACAAGGACTTGGTGGCTGAGAATGGCTGGATTAGGTGCATGTTTCTGCCACCTAATACGACTGCTCTCATCCAACCAATGGACCAAGGAGTGACTGTGGCAACAAAGCGCCTATACCGCCGGAAGTTCCTGGACGAGGTGATGGTTGTTCTCGAGGACGAGGACGAGCGCAGGGAGGGACGGGACACACAAGGCCAGCGGACTTTGGAAAACCTTCGCCGTTACAACATCAAGTCTGCAATCTAAGTGCATGGAAGGAAGTCCCTGTCAAGACTCTAGAAAATGGTTGGTCTCGTCTGCTTCTCGGAACGGATGTGGAGTACGATTTTCTAGGGTTTGACGTGGATGACTTCCATGCACGGCTACATACGCATGGCAACGATGTTGATGTGGACGATGTGCATGAGTGGTTGGATGACGACGAGGGCGATCCTGGGTATCAGACACTGTCTGATATCAAGATCGCATCTTCAGTTGCAGGTGTCAGTACCGAGCTTGAAAATTCCGACAAGGAAGGCGACGATGATGCGGACTCCTCTCACCATGACACTACTCCAGCCATCCCCAAGCTGAGCGCACTCTGGGAACACCTAGAGTTCGTTCTTGACTACCTGGAACACCCGGACTGCGACAGAGAGATGGGGCCCTTGGGACTTGTGGAGGAAGTGCGTGCTTTCAGGCAGCGCATCATCAATCGTCAGAATTGTCGGTCCTTGCGTCAATCAACGATTGACAGTTTTTTCAGGCCCGTGACCCCCGCTGTGCCCAGCCCTGGCTCCACTCCGTTGCCTCCTCAAGACATGCCCTCATGCTCCGAGCCACAGCCCAGCACATCAGCCACGGTGGAGTCACTGCTCAACGTGAGTTTGCGTCTGTCTTCAGAGTCGTCTGCGGTGGGTACGCCATCACCACGACCTAGCGACGCACCCCTAGGTCACCTGCCAGTGATACTCTCGGACTCTGACAGTGATTAAACAGCAAGGACTTCTCCACTAGACCACACAGGAATTTACAGTGTAGTGCAGTGAAAAAAACAGTGTGTTGTGTCAAGGATTTACAGTTGTGAGTTAAACGACTAATTTGGAACAAAATTTATCGTAAATAGACTTGTTTGTTTTTGCTTTAGAAAATTATTAGAAGAATGGGAAAAGTTAAAGTTCAGAGTGCAACACTTAGTAAGTTACAATGGAGCATTAGTTAGACAAGAGTGCACACTGTGAAGAGAACGGACTTCTGGGTGCGACTGACTAAGTTCAGCGCAAGACTTCATGAACAGTGTACTGGAAGTGCTTCAGGAAATCCTTCTTACTGTCAGAGTCCGAGAGGAGGCGGTTATTCATCAAGATGGCCATGGACTTGCTGTAAGTAGGCAGAATGTTTCATACTCTACTTTTTTCCATACTATACTTACCTCAAGCACCTCATTTCACTCTTTAATGTCCTTTATTGGTGTAAATAGGGTGTTAGGAGCTATGCATGTGCAGTAGGAAGGTGTTTTTCTGAGTTAGGCTAGGTTAGGGTCCATAAGTACCAGTCCAGGAGCCAGTAACCAGAATGTTTAATATTGTATGAACCTACATCTAAACCCTCATTTTATGCTTCTTTTGCATTTATTTCAGTCATTTATGTGCCTTATTGGCGTGATTTGGGTCTTAAATAGGTGCTATTTATGTCCAGAGGGAGTTTTATAGGTGTTTCTCTGAGTTAGGGTCCATAAGTACAAGTCCATAAGATGGGGCCCAATATCCGGACAGGACCAGTATCCGGACCTGCCTATGGCCCTATTACGTAGGATATTGGAGGGATTACTTCCAACTTTCAATCTTACCCACACAATCCTTGACCCAACTGATCCATACTCTCTTATGCTCTTCTTCCATCTTTTACTCACAACTATACATACTGCTTCTTTTGCCCTCTCATTCTCACCTACTCCTGCACATATACCCCATCCATACTCGCATTCTCTCACACTTTCACCTCTCCATTTAGTTTCAGTTATTCCGCATACATCAACTTTCACACCCTCAAGCACCAGGACAATCTCTCTTTCACCTCATCATTCGCTCCCGTTACATTCCATGTTCCGATTACCATGTCCTTTGTCCAGTCCTTGGTCGTCATCTTTTGGTCAGTCCTTGTCCGAGGCTTATTGTTTTTCTTTTTAGTTAGTTGTTTTCCGTGGAGGGGCACTAACCCTCTGCCAACCCTTTTAGTTGCCTTTCACGACAAGCAGGGATACTGGGGGAATATTCTTGAAAAAAAAAAACCCTACTCCCAGGGGGTGGTAATGCTATTGAAAAAGATTCATTAGCTGGTAATGCTAAAATGTAATTACTGCAGTTAACAGGAGTACCACTTGTATACCAGCCTCCCAAGATGAACCCCCTGAAGTGCTTGTCACCCTATGACAAGATTTTTTTGTCACAACTACTGAGGAATTCAAATTTATTATACTGTACATTTATGGGAGTCACTGTGCTTTTCTGATGGGTGACATTTGCAATGCAAGAAACACACAGCTTCACATAAAAAATTTTCCTCATGGAACTGTTGAAAAAGGTCTTTTGCACATGCCTGTGGATTATATGGTTTGTCAATCACATTCTCTGATTCACCCCATAATACAAAGATTCAAGAATTTTGACTACACAACTGCTTTTTAACACGTATTCTCTGGGTAATGGCTATATACATCACAATCGGGTATGTGGCTGGTGGGTAGCGGCTATACATGCATATCTTCACCATTTGAACAGGCTGCCATTTCATCTCAGCACCAAAGGGTAGGGATGGAGTCACTCCATAGTATACAGGGGAGAGTCAGTTTGTCCCGTGCTTTTGCCAGGTATACAATGATGTGTTCTGGTTCCTATTTGTCTGATTCCATCTGCGCCATCTGTAGCCAATTGCATCATCCACCACTGCTAAGCCTCTTTCCATGGATACCAGAAATGGGCTCAGTGATAGTGCCATAAGGCATGCCTTGGATGCAACAGTGTCTAGTTTATCTAGTAGTGGAGAAGTTATCACGCTGAGAGCAGTGCCATGGTCGGTGCCAAGGGCAGACAGAGCTGGGGATACTTTCATTTGCAAGAGGAAGAGTTGATGAGTAATATGGTCTTTAATTTCTTTCCCTAAGTGCTATACTTTCCAAGAGATATTAAGGTTTGAAAACAAGCAATTTCCGGGAAACTGCCCATAGTGAGGTGACGACTGCATTAAAAATAGCCTGGAGTTTGGGAGGTTAAATTACAGAAAGTGTCTATTAAGTAATTTATTAAAATGCACCTTTAAACCACATTCAGAATGAAACAGTTCACCACAATCATCATGCATGACTTAGTATGTGCCTGTTTAGTCCACTTTTAGTACTGAATATCTCACTACATTCATCACACTTGAACTCTTTTACTCCAGAATGAACAAGTAAGTGTTTTTTTAAATTGCCTTTTTGACTAAAGAGATAACCACATTCCTCACACTTGAATTTCTTCACACCTGAATGAATTAGTTGGTGCTGGGTGAGGTCACCTTTTCTCCCAAACAATTTACCACATTCATTACACATAAACTCCTTCACTCCTAAATGTATCAGTATATGTCTTTTGAGATTACATTTAGAGCCAAATTGCTTACCACACTCCTCACACTTGAACTTCTTCACTCCTGAATGTATTAGTAAATGTCTTTTGAGATCACCTCTAGACACAAATAGCTTGGCACATTCCTCGCACTTGAACTCTTTCACTCCTGAATGAACAAGTAAGTGTTTTTTTAGATTGCTTTTATGAGCAAAGAGCTTTCCACATTCCTCACACCTGAACTTCCTCACACCTGAATGAACCAGAGAGTGGTCATTGAGATTACTTTTATATGTAAAGAGTTCACCACATTCATCACACTTGTACCTCTTCACTCCTGAATGAATTAGTTGGTGCTGCTTAAGGGTAGCATTTGTCCCAAACAGTTTACCACATTCATCACATTTGAATTTCTTCACTCCGGAATGAACTCGTAGGTGCTGGTAAAGGTTGCTTCTTCTCGCAAACAGTTTACCACATTCGTTACATGCAATTTCCTTTGCTCCTGAATGAACCACTGTGTGTCGAGTCAGCTGGCTGTTGCAGTTAAACAGTTTACCACAATCTAAACATTCAACCTTCTTAACTTCAGATGAAAGGGTACCTGTGTCTTGGACAATCTCATCACTGACAAATATTTCCTCACTCTCCTCATACTCTAACTTGACACTCGGCTCTTCCTTAACCTCCTGGTTTAATTTCTCATTTACCTCACACTCAAAATTCATATCTAGTTCCTGCTTAACCTCCTGCATTAATTCCTCATTCACCTCCAGCTCGACCATCACATCTGGTTCTTCCTTGATTACTTCCATTACACCCTCCCTTTTGCTTCTGCCCAAACATTAACCAATTCCTGTGTCTTATACTAAAGGACACTAACATAAAATACACAAACCTTTGATTAAGGGGTCTGTCACAAAACGTGCTCTGATAGTGAAATCGTGTGCTTTGGAGCAACAATACAACGTGTGACCTCATCCCTGTCTACACTATCATTAACAACTAAGGCAACTCCCTGACAATGACAATTTTGATGTGTTTGCTCCACTGATCTGATTTTACCTGTAGACTAGGAGCAACAGCTGCCATTACACCAGCTTCTCTGTAAGCTGGATTATCCTTTACATGGCTTTGTGCATACAGTCATGAGGAACAGTATAGATACATCTCATGCCACCCATTATCTTACAACTGAGGTCAATAAAATCCACATCAGCACCCATTATCTTACAAATGAGGGTCAGTAATATCCACATCAGCTGCTCAGATGCCCTGACTGCTGGCTACCTTGTACGTTAGACATCCAATCTCCAACTGCCTTGTCATCATTCACCTGGAAGACACAACACAGTTCATTAAATACAGTAGGCTCACCTACTGCGTGAGGTCAGAGTGCGCGAATCGCATTGTACGTAAGTGACCAAAAATAATAACTAAAAAACCTTGATTGCGTGAGTTTACCTCACAAAACGCGAGGTAGAGGCAAGGATTGGCACAAAAACGCCATTTCTCCTGAGTATGCGACCCCCACCCTCACACGACGCACCAATAGTGACCTAGAGGCTCGTGGGGAAGGTGCTCAAGAGGAGTCTACAGTAAGATCTCGCCAATAATAGCTTCGACAATAACGTTTTCGGTAATAATGGTAAGTTAGAATAGATACCCATATTCTATAATAATGACAGTTATTTTGTGAATACCAAGTTGTTATACTGCCAATACATCCATAACAAGATGAGGAATGAAAAAGAGAAGCAAGAAAAGATGGAGGAAATTGCTGAAAATGTGGGCAGTGGCGAGGAGGAGAGGGAGGATCCTCCCCTCACCACCTCCCCTGACTCGCCTGCCACCGTCCCCTCCTTCTCCACTGCCCCACCGGACTCACCAGCCACCTCCCCCTCCACCTCCACAGCTCCACCTGCTTCACCTGGCATACCTGCAACCCCCACCATAATGAATGTTGCTGCATTCTGGAAGAAATGTAACATTCAACAGGACGTAAATTTCGTCATCAAAGCCTGGAATAATACAACATTGGCAACCGCTAAACAAGCGTGATGCGGCCGGGGTGGCGGTGGAGGCACTCAAAGTGTGTTGCCGTACCTCAGAACCCCCATTATTTAAGTCCATCAGGCCTGTGGTCTAATGTTGTTAAGGTGGCTGACCATAATTTTGTTACTGTTGCTATATCTGTAGTAAATGTCTGAAAAATTTGCCCTTTATTATGTCTCTAAGAGTCAAAAAATGTCAAGGTATGAGGGGGTACCACACATATGCAATTTTTCCTGTAAGATTATGTATTCACAGTGCACGATTTCACAATGCACGAGGACCAGGACCACCCATCCACTCGCGCAATGTGCAAGCTTACTGTACACTCAAACCTCGGTTTAAGGGATTTTGGATTTAAGGGACTCCATATTCTATCTGACAAACGGACAAGACCATTGAAAAATGATACATAATGTCTATGTTTCTTTATACAGTACCCGTAAAATAATATTCATAATCATTAAATAAGTAAGATAAGTGAAACAATCATTGCATTTCATAATAAGATTGTCTTTATATGTAGTAAAACAATGGACATTTTCAAGTAAGGGACAAGTTGATTTCCCACTTAGTCCTTTAAATCGACGTTTGAGTGTACTTTGTCTAATAGGCAGATACATCAATGCCTCTATGCCATGGGGGGTATAAGGGTGAGAGGTATCAGCATGTCAGGGAAGGTGCATGTGAGTTCTGACCTTTTGTGCCACTGTTCAAAGTTTGGCAGTTCTAACTTGAACTCCAGCACTCAAGCCTCTCTACCATTCAGTGCCTCCTGACCCAGCCCAACACTTTCAGTTGCTCTGAAATGGTTGGAGACTGAGGATGTATGTATCTGGTGATTCTGCTCACCTCTTGGTGAATTGCAGTAACTCTAGAAAACAGTGCAGCAGGAATTGCACAATAAATCTGTGAAATAAATTTGAGTGAAATAATATGACTTTTAGAGTAATAGTATTTGTATGTGAGACCTGGGAATGTAGTGCTTCAATAGCTACATCTCTCTTTCCAAGCCACTCCTTGGCCTCAGCCAATTCAGACTGCTTGGAGGAGAAAAATAGTGAAAATTATCAGTAGAAGAATCAACACAGTACAGACTCTTCCTGGTGCCAGATAGTGAACATTCTGCCAAGATATTTTTGAGCCATGTGTTAGGGTATGCTCACCTTACCATATTTGCCAGTGTGTAAGTCTGACCTGTGTATATGACTACCCCCAATATTTCCATACAAAATGAGGGTTTAGAGGTTACTCTGTGCATAAGACGAGTCCCAACTATTTAGACTCCGGGAGCTTAATGCCCAAGTAACCTCAGTCCTTTATCACTCTTCCCACTGACTGGTGAAGTGATAGTATTAACATCTTGCTAAGCAACACAGCCTTTGGTTAGGTTTTACCTTAAAGCAGCTTCTGTGGGTTTTACAGGCTATCTAGGCTGCATGCGCCACCTTTGCTACCTAAACTGGCTATATATTTAATATCCCAGTATTAACTCATACTGTATTACAAACTTAAAACCATGTTACTGTACCATGAATTTTATACAAGTTGAAAGTTAAATTTTATTAAAGTCATCACATCAACTGTCAGTAATGAAAAACCTTCAAAATCTGTATGATCCATATCTGATATCATCAGCTCATTAACTTCATCCTGGGTTAAAGTTTGCAGTTCTTCATCGTGAGGATCAAACTTTGAATTCAAAGGTATAGCTTTGGCATCAGCTTCCTCTTCCTCAACCACCCACAAAAAGTCACCTTCCATGTTATCCACTGAATTGGATATTCTACATTTCTTGAAAGAGTTTGACTGTTGCCACAGAAATATCAATCTATCTATCTATCTACAGTATCTATTGCCAGACATCGTAATCCCTTATACGGGGTGGCCACAAACAAATCGCCTCCACGCCATCCTGTCCATTTCACTGCCCTGCTCCCAATTCACACACCCCTCTCTCATATAACTCTCCACTCCATCCCTCCATCTCATCCTTGGCCTTCCCCTCCCTCTCTCCCCCTCCACCTCACTCACATACACTCTCCTCATCAGTCTCTCACTCTCCATCCTCTCCACAATGCCAAACCACCTCAGTGTGTTTCTCCTAATGCTTCCTATCACATCCACATCCACACCACAACGCTCCTTCATATCCTCATTTGTCAGTCTCTCTCTCCATATGACTCCACAGGCTCCTCTCAAATAACTCATTTCCACTGCGCTCACTACTGACTTGTGTCCCTCCAACAACATCCAAGCTTCGCTTCCATACGTCAGAGTTGGTAACACAATACTGTCATGTAATAACTTTTTCACTTCCATTCTCACTTCCCTGTTTCTTATCACTGCCTTCAAGGAACCAGCAACCTTTCTTCCTTGTTGTACCCTTTCAAGGGTACAACAAGGATGAAAGGTTGCTGGTTCACACAGCACATCCAGACCTGCAGCACGCATATTCCCACCTTTTGTATACAACTTGTTACCGCTAATCATCCACTCATTCCATTGCTCACGGATGCAGTCTTTGAATGGTTTATTCAGGAAGTGGTTGTGGGACTGAAATTAATCCACTAAGAATAACAGCAATGTCACTGTTTTTTCTTGCCGTAAAGGTTTTTGTTCCCTCTGTTAAATGATGTTTTTGCAGGCTCAAATGTACAGAAATGGCAATGATTAAGTGGAAGTGCAGTGTGTCCCTGAGTGCGAGGCCTGGGGGGGCTAGGTTTACGATGGAAGGGCTGAGAGGTAGGATGGGACTGAAGTGTATTGGTGTTGTGATGAGGAGGGGTAGTTTGAGATGGTTTGAGCATGTGGAGAGGATGGGGGATGACAACTGGGTGCAGAAGGTGAGAAGTGTTAAGTGTTAATGTCAAAGGTACGGTAGCAAGAGGTAGACCAAAAAAGACCTGGGACGAAGTCATTGAGTGTGACCTCAGGGATAAAGGACTAAATAAGGAAGCTGCCAGAGATCAAGCAGCATGGAGAGCTGCCATTCAGTGACCATGGCCAATGCATGCAAGCATGCTGAAGTCTTCAAAAACTAAACAAAATGAAAAAAAAAACACGTCCCATGCTATCAGCCTACGCTCTTTTAGCAAGCCACCAGGTAGTCCAGCCCACACATGCTCAATCCATAATTTCATTCCATGTTTGTCCATTCACTCTTTCTCACCAACATAAACATAAATTCCAGCTGGAAACTTTTTTTTGGCATAACTTTTCACTTGAAAATAATCAATTCAGCTTGGTTCTGTCTGCCATACACAAAAGTGCTGGTGTAAAGCGTGTACTGTATTCTTCTGTCATGTTGTTTTCACTAACACTGTTTTTGCACCTTTCTTCTCAACAGTTTGATTTCCAACGATATCAGAATTCGTTGGCGTTTCATCCATGTTCCTGATGTTGCTTAATGGATATCTGTGCTTCCTGCGTAAGCCTATGATGTACCACTGGAAACTGGTAATCTTGCATTCAAGATCTTTTGGTAATTGCTGTGCTATTTTTGTTTTCTGTCTCAATACTAGACCATGTCTTTTCATGAAACAAGAACACCATGAAACTTTTGCTTTGAAATTTCTGCTGTGCTCCTTGTTTTCTCTGGCCCACGTATGTGCTGAAATACAAAGTTTGTTTCTTGTGACAATGTACCTATTTTGGCACTGTTCATGGACCATGTCGGCTACATGCTTCTCCAAAATTGGTCACTGTGCACTTTTTTATTCTCACTGCACAGTTATGCTTTGGCATATCCCTTAGTAAGTGTTTTATCAATCTCCATGCTCGTACCATCCTCTCTCTCACACCATATTCTCTTGCAGCTGCACAATTATTGGATGATTTGACATATTCTACCACTTTTAACTTAAAACATATTTTCTTCAATTATCACTTGGAGCCAGGACGGGGTTTGTGGCTGATGGAAATAAGATGTTACCCCAGAGAGTGTGCTGCTGCTTATGAATTAGTGGCAGCTAAAAAGGAAAAAGTCAAACTGGTAATAAAATTGAGCAACTTGGTAATGAGCCCTGCTTCTGATCTAGTAACCCTACACTTGGTGGCACATAACCCAGCCTGTCGCTCTCAGACCAAGACACATGCCAGTGTACGTGTCATGCGCACAACGGGTTACTCATCGCTCTTATGTCCTCCTGGCAGTATCCATGAAGATATTTTTATAAAAATTTGCCTTCATTTAGAAAACAAGTTGTATGTGATGATGGAGTTAGTAATTTTAATGGTTTCTGAAAGTACAGTAAACTCTCAATTATCCGGGGTAGTTCAGCCAAGCCCTATGCCAGATACTGCAAAACACTGGATATTGCACAGAACCCCCCATCGGTTCAATATTCGGCGCTGGGCCAGATGTTGCATTATTATCCGTCTCAACCCTCTATCCTAAAAACTTTCCTGATAAGTAAAAGATGAAAATTAAGCATAATATACAATAAAGTAATGATGAGATACAGTAATACAGTGCCAGCTGGGTACCCTTTACAAGCTGGCTGATACACCTTGACGCCGGATATTGCATAGAACCGCCAGTTACGTCCCGTTTCGGTGACGGATATTGCATTAATAGAGCTGAACCAGCAGCACCGGATATTGCATTGGGCCAGATATTGCGATGACGGATAACTGTGTTTACTGTATATGTCCTACAATCAGCGAAACAAGGGGCAAGGTGAGTTCTTGACAAATGTTCCCCATCACACCTATGGATCCCATAACCACAGGATGTATAGATCAGGATTTTATACCCAGTGTTTAGGATGCCCCAATATTGAGCATTTTCTTTTATGAGGTTCAAGAGTCATCTTAAACACCTGCAAATACAGCTCCAAGGCTTGGTGGATGAGTTTGGGAGAGTATGTAAGAAAGGGAATCTAAAGGTGAATGTAGGGAAGAATAAAGTTATGGTCTTCGAGAGAAGTGAAGTCAGTGAATGTACGGTGAGGCTGAATGAGGAGGAATTGGAAAAATGTGAGTGCGTTTAGGTACCGTGGGTGGTGTGATGAGTAAGGATGAAAGTTTGGAGGGTGAAGTGCTTGAAAGGGTACAACAGGGAAGAAAGGTTGCTGGCTCCTTGAAAGCAGTGATAAGAAACAGGGTAGTGAGCATGGAAGTGAAAAAGTTACTACACGACAGTATTGTGATACCAACTCTAATGTATGGAAGTGAAGCTTGAACCTTGTTAGAAAGACAGAAGTTAAAAGTGAGAGCTGTGGAAATGAGTTATTTGAGAGATACATGTGGAGTCACATGGAGAGAGAGACTGACAAATGTGGAAGTGAAGGAGCGTTGTGGTGTGGATGTGGATGTGATAGGAAGCTTTAGGAAAAACACACTGAGGTGGTTTGGCCATGAGGAGATGATGGAGAAAGAGAGACTAACAAGGAAAGTGTAAGTGAGTGAGGTGGAGGAGGGGAGAGGGAGGGGGAGGCCAAGGATGAGATGGAGGGATGGAGTGGAGAGGGAGGGGGAGGCCAAGGATGAGACGGAGGGATGGAGTGGAGAGGGAGGGGGAGGCCAAGGATGAGATGGAGGGATGGAGTGGAGAGGTATATGAGAGAGGGGGGTGTGAGCTGGAAGCAGGGCAGTGAAATGGCAGGGGACAGGGCGACATGGAGGCAATTTGTTTGTGGTCACCCCTTATGGGATTAAGGCGTCTGGCAACAGATAGATAGATAGAAATATGGTATTTTTCATTCAGGATGAGGTAAGTAAATGTAAGGAATGAGCAATTATGGTGGGAGGGAAGGACTGAACCAGGTACATATGAGTAGGGAATGAGTCAGCATGAAGGAGAGAGGGAAGGACTGAACCAGGTTATGTATCAGTAAGGAATAAGTGAAGATGAAGGAGGGACAGTGGGACTGAACCAGGTTAGTTATGAGTAGGGAAGGAGTAAGTATGATGGAGGGGGGGAAGGACTGAACCAGTTAGGTATGAGTTGGGAATGTGAGAGCAGGGAATGGCAAACGGTGCAGGAGGGCAGTGTGGAGGCACTACATTGCCAGAGCTTGAAAACTGGGTTATTTTCTAAAGTTACTTACATGACCCATTGGAATTATAATGTCTCGGTACCAATGAATACCACTGGGAGGACGCAGTTAATGCAGACTGAAAACTCAGAAAATGTGTTCTTTCTAAGGTCCACAGGACTGAGGAGAAGTAAAGTGGGGGAATTTAATACAAACCAGCAGGGGCATCTTTCAAAGGTGAAAAAAAAAAAAAAATCTAAAGAATTATTCTATTAGTTCCTGTATGAGAGAGAGAGAGAGAGAGAGAGAGAGAGAGAGAGAGAGAGAGAGAGAGAGCTAATTTGCTATTAATGGCACAAGAGTTATACTGTATATGGATTATTACAGTTTACCAAATTGCATACCAGTATGACATGCATTTTTGCGCATGATTAGCATGCGAGCTTTTGTGACTGTCCTCCCTTAACCCTGTATAATGTGAGTTTTTCATAATTATTAAAGTTTCCACTTTTCGTTTTCTTTTATTGTCTAGTTCTTACTTTTTATTTGCTTTTATAGTCTCATTGTACAGTACGTACAAACTCCAGAAGTCAGAACCTTTTTAGTCAAGATTATGCTTAAGTCGGCATATGACAGTCACTCATGAAAATCATTTAAATTAAAAGAAAAAATATATATATCATAAAAATCCTGGAAAAACTCCCCTATATCATAAAATGTCATGTAATGGGAACCCAATCTCAGCAAAATGCACTATAGTAGGTCCATCACATTTTAGCCTGTGAGGGCCCATCATTCACCTCCCACTTCCCAAGGCACTTCCCGTCTCAGTCTTGCGTCTGCTGCCACCCGGTTTATGGAGTATGATGACTTCAAAAATTATCCCCCCTCAGAGATATCAGACCTACTGTCATCAAGAGACAGTATGCCTTCCAAAAACAAAAACATATCTCTGACTTTTTTTAAGGCCAGGCCAGTGGTCAGGGAGCCACAACCCTCCACCAGCAGTGAATCAACATGCAGCCTCCTAAGCAGTGTGTCCTCAGAGTTGCTTGAACAAATTTTCTGCAATGACTCTAACAGTCATTAATTTTACATAAAATAGTGCTTTACAGTAGTGATTCAGGCCTGTGTATTAAGCGTATATAAAGTGTAGTATTGTTCTTAAGGCCTCTCTCTCTCTCTCTCTCTCTCTCTCTATATATATATACAGTATATATATATATATACAGTAATCCCTCCAATATGCGACATAATAGGGCCATATGCAGGTCCAGATACTGGTCCTGTCCGGATATTGGGCCCCAGCTTATGGACTTGTACTTATGGACCTTAACTCAAAGAAACACCTATACAACTCCCTCTGGACATAAATAGCACCTATTTAAGACCCAAATCACACCAATAAGGCACATAAATGACGGAAATAAATGCAAAAGAAGAATAAAATGAGGGTTTAGAGGTAGGTTCATACAATATTAAACATTCTGGTTACTGGCTCCTGGACTGGTACTTATGGACCCTAACCTAGCCTAACTCAGAAAAACACCTTCCTACTGCACATGCATAGCTCCTAACACTCTATTCACACCAATAAAGGACATTAAAGAGTGAAATGAGGTGTTTGAGGTAAGTATAGTATGGAAAAAAGTAGAGTATGAAACATTCTGCCTACTTACAGCAAGTCCATGGCCATCTCGATGAATAACCGCCTCCTCTCGGACTCTGACAGTAAGACGGATTTCCTGAAGCACTTCCAGTACACTGTTCATGAAGTCTTGCACTGAACTTTGTCAATCGCACTCAGAAGTCTGTTCTCTTCACAATGCGCACTCTTGTCTAACTAATGCTCCATTGTGACTTACTAAGTGTTGCACTCTGCACTTTAACTTTTCCCATTCTTCTAATAATTTTCTAAGCAAAAACAAACAAGTCTATTTAAGTTAAATTTTGTTCCAAATTAGTCTTTTCAGTCACAACTGTAAAACCTTAACACAACACACTGTTTTTTTCACTGCACAACACTGTAAATTCCCATGTGGGCTGGTGGAGAAGTTCTTGCTGTTTAATCACTGTCAGAGTCCGAGAGTATCACTGGCAGGTGACCTAGGGGTGCGTCGCTGGGTCGTGGTGATGGCGTACCCACTGCAGACGACTCTGAAGATAGACGCAAACTCACGTCGAGCGATGACTCCGCCGTGGCTGATGTGCTGGGCTGTGGCTCGGAGCATGAGGGCCTGTCTTGGGGAGGCAATGGAGTGCAGCCAGGGCTGGGCACAGTGGGGGTCACGGGCCTGAAAAAACTGTCAATCGTTGATTGACGCAAGGACCGACGATTCTGACGATTAATGATGAGCTGCCTGAAAGCACGCACTTCCTCCACAAGTCCCAAGGGCCCCATCTCCCTGTCGCAGTCTGGGTGTTCCTGGTAGTCAAGAACGAACTCTAGGTCTTCCCGGAGTGCGCTCAGCTTGGGGATGGCTGAAGTAGTGTCATGCTGAGAGGAGTCCGCATCATCGTCGCCTTCCTCGTTGGAATCTTCAAGCTCGGTACTGACACCTGCAACTGAAGACGCGATCTCGATATCAGACAATGTCTGATACCCAAGATCGCCCTAATCGTCATCCAACCACTCACGCACATCGTCCATATCAACATCGTCGCCATGCGTACGTAGCCGTGCATGGAAGTCATCCACGTCAAACCCTAGAAAATCGTACTCCACATCCGTTCCGAGAAGCAGACGAGACCAACCATTTTCTATAGTCTTGACAGGGACTTCCTTCCATGCACTGGCCCAGTTGTAGATTGCAGACTTGATGTTGTAGCGGCGAAGGTTTTCCAAAGTCCGCTGACCTCGTGTGTCCCGTCCCTCCCTGCGCTCGTCCTCGTCCTTGAGAACAACCATCACCTTGTCCAGGAACTTCCGGCGGTATAGGCGCTTTATTGCCACGATCACTCCCTGGTCCATTGGTTGGATGAGAGCAGTCGTATTAGGTGGCAGAAACATGCACCTAATCCGGCCATTCTCAGCCACCAAGTCCTTGTCGCACGGGTGGGCAGGTGCATTGTCGAGGAGAAGGAGGGCCTTTACCTGGTCGCGCGGGATTCCCAGTGTCTTCGTCTGGTAATTGATGACCTCCTTGACGAAGTGGCGGTGGAACCAGTCTTTGAAGATCTGGGCTGTAAACCATGCCTTCAAAGAATGGTACCAGACGACAGGAAGGACATCCATCACCACACGAAGACACTGAGGCTGCTTTGCACGGCCAACATTAACAGGCTTAAGCCAGTGCATGCCGTCAGCATTGGCACAACACAAAGCAGATATCCGTTCCTTGGAGAGCTTGCGGCCGGGTACACGCTCCTCCGTCTCCTCGGCTAGAGTGTTCGTTGGCAAAGAGCGATAGAATAAACCAGTTTCGTCAGCATTGTACATTTGACCGAGAGTGAGGCCCTCCCTGTCGATCAAGCCCTTCACCTTGTGCCGAAACTCGTTTTTTTCTCAGTATCTACTGTTCATTTCTATGTTGCTCCTTATATTCATAATTACTGTACTTCTCTTTGTTTCAGTATTCTGCCTACTGTATTTGCTACCACCTGTAATTCATTTTGCTTTGGTATTTATATTAGTGATTCTCTTCCTTTATTTTCTTGTTATATCTTCGAGTTATTAAAGTATTGATTAATTAATTATAAAGTAAGTATATTTATAGAATGACGGGGAATAGTCCAGGGTGCGAATTGTCCTGACGGGGAATTATCTGACGGCGAATTGACTTGACAGTGATTGTCTCGGAACCTTATCATCGTGTGCTCCGCATATGAATAAATGATGTTGATTTTCATTCTCTTCTTGACCCGTCACATATGATATTAGGTTAGGCTCATACTTTTTCTTATAATTTTCCTTTACTTCTAGCATTTGTGGTATGTGGTGGTGACCATTATCCACTCACTTGATGTAGTGCTGCCTACTTCTTCCTTAGCCTTTATCATTCTTTTTCTGTGCCTGCCCTCCTATCTTCCTATTTCTCACATCTTTCCTGTCACTTCTTATTGCTTTTCTTTCCTTTACAGGTGGCTTTACATTGAGTGACAAGTCAAATGGTTTCCTGCAAGCCAAGAAACCATTTACAACGCTGGGTGGTAACCATATAACCAAACCATATGTGCTCCGTATGTGTCAACAAGTGGGTTGGTGGAGGGTTAGTGTCCCTCCCCGTAAAACAAATAACTCAAAGTCAAATGGACACCCCTTACGGGATTATGGCGTCTGGCAATAGATAGACAGATAGGCTTCTAGCATTTTGGTTCGCATCAAAAATATTATCTTTGTTGTTTTGATTGGAGTCTGGCCCTGAGAGCACATGTCACTTACGATATTAGGTTAGGCTCATATTTTTCCTTCTAATTTTCCTTCACTTCTAGCATTTTGGTTTGCATCAAAAATATTATCTTTGCTTGTTTTGGTTGGAATCTGGCCCTGAGAGCATCAAAATACATGACTTTGCATCAAAAAGTGAGGTAGGCAGACCACTCCAAAATGCATCAAAATTTGATTCGTCGAATTCTAAACTGTTGAAATTCGAGAATCCACTGTACAATATATACAGTATATGTGTACAGTAGCACGGGCCGAACAGGGTAGTACTCCCGAGGGGAATGGGAATGCTGGTGATAAGGAGAGCTGGAGCTCCTGTTTCACTAGCTATCTAACCATCCCCCTTTGCTGACCTTTTCAGTGTGACAGTAACATGGAGAGTAGACCAGCATACTCTCCCAAACATTTCCTCTAACTATCTATGCACTACATCACATGCACTTTACATTTCACACAACGTATCCCACTACGTTACAGGGGTTGGCGCCAGCAAGGGCATGCGGCCAGAAAACTTTGCCCCCGCTACCTAGTGGCGGACTTCTGGGGGGAGGCGTGGCGGGGGTTCCGCCGGCATAGATCATGGGTCCAGGGCGAGATGGGGCTCGGGCCTGTGCTAGAGGGTACAGGGCATTGCGGTTCCCAGGCTGCCGCTTCCGCCCAATAGAGAGGGGCCCGAACCTGGGAGTTGCGCCCCAGGAGGCTGCCCTATCAGTGGGTGTATAATGGCGGGATAGTTGCAGTGCCAAGACGCGCTTGGAGGGTGTCCCTGCAGCTGTCCTGGCAGGGTGTCCCGAGGCCACTACCACAGCCACTGGTAAGCTGGTGGGCTAGGGGTCCCAGATCCATTGCCTGGACCTGGGACTGTGCAGTGAGTGGGACCTGTGCTGTGTCTGTCCCCATTTATTATTAATACTGAAGATGACAAAACAAAATAAGGTTCAAAGCAAGCCTGAGGACAGTAAATCACCCATGGGGATGAGGGTGGGTTCATGGAATGTGGGAAGTTTGAGGGGAAGAGCAGGGGAAGTCGTTGAGGCATTCAGTAGGAGGTGGGTGGATGTGGCGTGTTTGCAGGAAGTCCGGTACAGGGGTGGATCAGCCAGAAAGATTGTTGGGAAGGACTGTTGCTATAAGTTGTTTTGGCAGGGGGGGACAGACGGATATGGAGGTGTTGGTGTGATGGTTGAGGAGAAATGGGTGGAATATGTTATGAATGTTTTGAGAGTAAGCGATAGGATATTGGTAGTGAAAATTCTGTTGGGAAGAAAGATAGCTGTGATTATATCGGCATATGCTCCACAGGCAGGATTGGATGAATCAGAGAAAGATAGATTTTGGGATGATTTAATACGTGTAGTGGGTGGTATGCGGGATGATGAGATAGTGATTTTGGGAGGGGACTTAAATGGTCATGTAGGTGAAGCAGCACAAGGTTATGAAGGAGTGCATGGGGGATGTGCATATGGTCTAAGGAATGCAGAAGGGGAAAGAATACTCGAGTTTGGGGAGGCAACGGGCATGATTGTATGCAACACATATTTTAGGAAAAGAGACAGTAGGCTAATTACGTATGAGTCTGGGGGAAATAGCAGTCAGATAGATTATTTTCTGGTTAGGAGGGCCGATAGAAGGTTAGTGAGGGATGTTAAAGTTTTAGGAAGTGAGGAGTGTGTGCAGCAGCACAAACTATTGATTTGTGATATGGTGCTTAAAGAACAAGTGATGAAAAAGAGGACTTATGTACCTAGGAGGAAAATATGGAAGCTGAAAAACCAAGTAGTAAGGGATGCCTTCTATAGCGAGGTGAGGAGAGTGGTGGCTGAACAGGGAGGTGTAGACAGAGGCGTTAATGAACAGTACAGAGCCCTCAAGAACAATTTCTTGAGAGTTACTGATGTAACATGCGGCTGGACAAGAGGACCACCAAGACATAAAGTAACTTGGTGGTGGGATGAGGGTGTAGAAGCTGCAATTAAGGAGAAAAGAAAGCTTTTCCGGGAATGGAAGAAGGGTGGTAGCAAAGAGGAATATTTGGCTGCCAAGCGTAGGGCTAGGAGAGAGGTATACAGGGCAAAGTCTGAGTCACAGAGACAATTACTTGATAACCTAAATCATGGGGAAAGGAAAAATATATTTAGGGTGGCAAGTCAGGTGAAGAGGGATAATCGGGATATCATAGGTGAGCAGTGTGTGAAGAATGATGAAGGAAGGGTAGTGGTGAACATTGAGGATATTAAAGATGCATGGAGAGAGCATTATAACCGGTTGTTGAATGAGGAGTTTGACTGGGACAGGGAAGGTTTGGAGCCAGCAGATCCAGTGTCTGGCCCTTGGCCTTTGATTGATACTGCTACTGTGAGTGAGGCAATAGGAAGGATGAGGGTGGGGAAGGCAGCAGGTGTGTCTGGGTTGACTGCCGAAATGTTGAAGGCCTCAGGCGATATAGGGGTGAGTTTAGTCACTGACCTGATAAATAGGATTATTTATGAGTGTGTTGTCCCACATGATTGGCTGAAGAGTGTAATTGTAAATGTGTATAAAGGGAAGGGTGATGCCCTGGAAAGAGGAAATTATAGAGGTATAAAGCTTTTAGATCAGATAATGAAGGTAATGGAGAGAGTTTTAGAAGGTATGATTAGAGAAAGAGTGAATATTGATGAGATGCAATTTGGGTTTATGCCAGGTAGGGGGACCACTGATGCCATATTCATTGTTCGACAGCTTCAGGAAAAATATATTGGTAGGAGAAGGGATCTTTATTTTGTTTTTGTTGATTTGGAAAAGGCCTTTGACAGAGTCCCTAGAGGGGTGGTGAAGTGGGCAATGAGAAAGCTTGGCTTGGAGGAGTGGCTGGTTAGGGTGGTTATGGCCATGTATGTGGGTGCTCACACCCAGGTGAGAGTGAATGGAGATTTGAGTGATGAGTTTTCCGTGAATGTTGGTGTGCATTAGGGGTCAGTCTTGAGTCCCATGTTGTTTATCATGGTACTTGAAGCCCTTTCACGTGACTTTAGAAACGGACTCCCGTGGGAGTTGTTGTATGCTGATGATTTGGTGTTGATTGCAGAGAATGAAAGGGAGGCGGAGGAAAAGTTTAGGAAGTGGAGAGATGGTATGGGGCAAAAGGGTTTAAGGGTAAATGCAGATAAAACAAAAGTGATGATATCTAGGGTTGGTGGCGGTACTGTCAAAGACGAGGGAGAGTGGCCATGTGCAGTTTGCCACAAGGGCGTGGGAAGTAATTCCATCTTATGCGGTGTGTGTGATAAGTGGGTGCATAAGAGATGTAGTGGTATCAGAGGTAGACTGCGAGATAATGCTGATTTTATGTGTACGGCGTGCCGGGGTGAGCAGGTGGAGATTGTCAGACGTGAAAGGATTGAACTTGCTGGTGAATCTCTTGAGTGTGTGGAAGAGTTTTGTTATTTGGGAGACATGTTGTGTGCTGGAGGTGGGGTTGGAGCTAGCTCTGTGGCTAGGGTGAGAAGTGGTTGGAAGAAGTTTAGGGAGCTCTTGCCTCTCCTGACATTGAGAGGGCTCTCCCTACGTGCTAAGGGGTCTTTGTATGCAGCATGTGTTAGGAGTGTAATGCTGTATGGCAGTGAGACCTGGGCAGTGAGGGAGGAAGACATTCGCCGGCTCAGACGTACAGAAATGACAATGATTAGGTGGATGTGCAGTGCGTCCCTGTGTCCAAGGCCTGGAGGGGCTGGGTTTACAATGGAAGAGTTGAGAGGTAGGATGGGACTGGAGTGTATTGGTGTTGTGATTAGGAGAGGTAGATTGAGGTGGTTTGGACATGTGGAGAGGATGGGGGATGATAATTGGGTGAGGAAGGTGAGAAGTGTTAATATTGGGGGTGGGGCTATGAGGGGTAGACCGAGAAAGACATGGGACGAGGTCATTAAGTGTGACCTTAGGGTTAAGGGACTGAACAGGGAGGCTGCAATGGATCGTGCAGCGTGGAGAGCCGCCATTAGGTGACCAAGGCCGACACATGCAAGCATGTTGGAGCCTTTAAAAACGAAAACATACATATATATATATATATATATATATATATATATATATACGTATACACTCAACCCCCTGCTATCGCGCCTAATTGATCACAGGAAACGCGCGTGATAGCTGAATGCGTGATAGCTGAACTGAACAATCAATGGGAAAATTTCTAATTGGTTTTCGGTAGCCCATTTTTCTAACTTTTAACCACTTTATGCCTACGATTTCCTGCCAATCTCTCCTCTAACATGAAATAAAGCATTATTATATTCGTAATAACAGTATAATGAATAAATAAACAACATAAAAGGCCATCAAACTTTTATAAGGATTACGGCTTGGGTGGTTTGATGGGTTCCGAGGCTTGGGAGTGGCTCAGTTGCCGCCAGATCTCTTTGGCTGTCTCCATTTCTTTAGTGTCCACAGCTAAAGGGGGTATCACATGGTACCTTATATCAGGAATGGCTGAGGAACATGTAAGTGGAACAAAACTTGCACGCTATCACACACATTCCTCACACTGTCATCAGAGCCCCGTCTCAGTTGTAAACGTGATTACTTTATCGACATCATGGTTTTTTCGGCATAGGAAATATTAATCTTTATGAGGGTTTCAAAACGATTGATATTTATTCTAAAATACAATATTAATAGGTATTCAGCGTTAGGCTAAATTTCAATGCTGTAGTATGATATATTCTTTCAAGCCAAATGGGTTTTGGTCACTGTTTTGCCTGTCGTGTCCTCGGCAGGAATCCGTTCAGATGCATTCCAAATGCCCGTGCTATAATCGGGAATTTTACTACATTACCGTTCCGATTAACCATCGTATCCTCTGCAAACCTCGTATGAAGTGCCGTGTGAATAAGTTTCACTTAGCCTGTCTTCAAACTCGACACGTGATAGCGGTCTTGGGGTGTGTGATAGCATGTATGGTTGTGCATTTGATGTGTGTGTGATAGCAGATATGCGTGACAGCTGAACGCGTGATAGCAGGGGGTTGAGTGTACAGTACCCTCGCGTCCAACATGGTAATATTGTCACGCACAAGTCCTGTGTTGGATAAACAACAGAGCTTATGGGGAAAAATGAATGTATGTCAGCAACCCTAGGAAAAGTCACCCTAAATACCTACCATATACCTTTACATATATTGGTACTACTGTAATTATAATAAATGGTGCTGTACTATGAATGATAACTAACCTTTTAGGATAGTGTTGGTGGGCTTGCTGGGAATGGAAGGTGGTATCCGAGGCTGTAGGTAGTCCTACTGGGTCCCCGGAGGATGGCTGCTGGTGTCACTAGTGGGCAATGGCTGCTGCTCCTCCTCAACCTCCCTCATAAATCCTGCGAAATCACTCAGAATCACTATCCTCATCCACATCCATGGAAGGTCCTGCTTCTGCCTGTCCTAGCACTCCGTAAGCCTTCACTGCTGCCAGGATCTTGTCTTGGTTTTTTATTATGGTCCTCACGCTGGCTTCATTCACGTCGTAGGCCTTGGCGATGTCCACTTTCCCCTCCCTTTTCTTCTTTCTCTGGATGATTTCTAGCTTAGTGGCCTGAGGGAGGTGCTGACGCTTCTTTGGGTTCTCAGAAGGCTTCCTAGGCATCGTGAGCAGGATAAAATGCAGTAGCAAGGGCAGAAAATGCAGTGAGAAAAAAGCACCTTCCAATGAGAATTATGCGACTGAGTGGCACTGTGGCGGAAGAAATTTAAACAAAACATCACGTGAGAGCAGAAGCATTTTTGATTGGGTGAGATCACAATCACGTCATGATTGCGGGTGGGGGAGGCAACTTGATCAGAAGTTTTGATTAGCTGTCAGCATCACAGGAACGTCCAGTATGACTGTGTTGGACCGGGGGTGATCGTACTAGAGGCGAACTCTGCGGATTTCACCCACTTCTAGGAGCTCCGTGCGTGTTATGCTAATGCACCCATGTTACAGTAATTAAATTTTATTAAATTGTACTAATTTTTTGCTCTACGTGCTGGACGCGAATCGTGCTGGACAAACGCGTGTTGGACGCGAGGGTACTGTATATATATATATTGTTACAGAACAGAGAGAGATAATGAACACTTCAAGTGAGAATACTAATATCACTACCGTCCCGCAAAGTTCCAGGTTTAAAACAAATGACTTGGGTAAAATTACAAGTTAAAGTTTAATGCTCAAACTAACAACTAAACATTCATGAGTCATAAGGATAATGTAATGGCAAAACAGGTTACATATATGGTTAACTGCAATAGCCTCTATTAACACAAAATTAGCAAGAGCAAATTTATCTAACTCAGCCCTGATAAAATGAGAAAACCGGATAATGCTGAGTTAAAGCAAGGTATAATATTATTACAGATACAAAATATTACTAATACTGGCTGACAGTATGGAACCAATATGAATCATAAAAACTTTACCATGCTTACGAATTAACACCTTAGGCTATACAGTACAAGAAAAATGGTAATAACATTTATACTCAAATTATACAGCAGCTAGATGGCTGGAGACTTCCTGAGCACTCACAAAAATAATATTATACTGTACAGGGGAGGACAGAGATGTGAACAGAATGAGGAGTAGATCTAAGTGGCTACTAATGTAGAGACTGAGCTCATTATATATGGGCAGGCGGAGCTTGATTCAACTTGTAAGAAGGACGCGCAAATGAAGGCATAGGGGACGAAGAGTTGACAATCCTGCTCTCAACAACAGAAAGAACGACTTACTCTACTATAAGGGGGAGAAGAGGGGAGTGAGGTAGAACACGCAAGCCTGGTCACTATGGAAGCCACGTGGCGAATCGTGAACAAACATGCAGCATATTGTACATTAGGATCATACAAAGGATGATGCAATTATGAACAAAACTGTATCATAAATTAGAATTATACAAGGGATGATGAAATCGTAGGCTATGTAACAATATATACATCTCTATCTATCTATATACCTAGGCTGCTTCCCCCAAGGAAAGGGAGGTAGCCGAGACAGGACGACTCACTCTCCATTTACTCATCCATTCAAACACATTCATTCGCATCTTAGCCCCAAAGGGGAGAACGGACAGATCCTCACCGCACCACACCGCACAAGGGTCAACTGGGCAATGCAATCAGTGACATCCGCAGCAGGGCCCGACAGCAGAACTGGTTTACCCCTGCCACATCATAACAGACCCATCCCCTTACCCGCACCTGACCTGACTAGCTGATCAGACCAAATGCGGGAGAATATCCCCTCAGGGCTGCGTCATCACTTATTCATTCACAATTTCTCTCCATTTATTTCTGTCACGCACAGCCACTCTTCCTTGCTCAACAGACATCCCTCTCGCATCCAGCGCTCTCTTCACACTGTCCATCCATCCTATTCGTGGTCTTCCTCTCAGCCTTACACCTCTCACATCAGATCTAGTTATCTTTTTCACCAATCGCTCATTATCCATCCTCTCCATATGCCCAAACCATTGCAACACCCTCTGCTCAACTCTACCAGCCATCTCCCGAACAACTCCAGTTCTCCTTCGCACTTCATCATTTCGCACCCGATCCATACGTGTCACTCCACACATACTCCTCAGACATCTCATCTCCATTACATTCAAACTTTTCCTCTCTGCTACACCCATATTCCATGTTTCAGACCCATATAATGCAGTCGGTACCACAACACCCTCATACAGCCTTCTCTTTACATCCATTCTAAGCGAACGACATTTAAACACTTTTTTCATTCCTCCTAGCACCTTTCCTACTTCATTTATTCTAAACTTCACTTCTGCATCTATTCTTCCATCCACAGCAACATGTGACCCTAGATATTTAAAACAATCTACCTCCTCAAGCAACTCACCATTCAAAACTATATTCATCCCCCTACCATCTGTCAACCTCGTACACTTCATCACTTTACTCTTATTCTCATTTACTTTCAATTTCCTCCTCTCACACACCCTTCCAAACTCCTCTACCAACTCTCTCAATCTCTCCTCTGAATCAGTCACCAGTGCAGTATCATCTGCAAACAGCAGCTGCTTCAGATTCCACTCTCCTCCATCAACATTTACCAGACTCAGACCACCTAAAACTCTTGTATATATATATATATATATATACAATACCCTCGCGTCCAACACGGTAATATTGTCATGCATGGGTCCCGTGTTGGACCAAAAACGTGTTGGACAGACAATAGAGCTTATGGGGAAAAATGAATTGTCAGCAACCCTAGCAAAAGTCACCCTAAATACCTACCATATACCTATACATATATTGGTACTATTGTAATTATAATAAATGGTACTGTGCTATGAATGATAACTAACCTTTTAGGATAGTGTTGGTGGGCTTCCTGGGAATGGAAGGTGGTATCCAAGGCTGTAGGTAGTCCTACTGGGTCCCCGGAGGATGGCTGCTGGCGTCACTAGCGGGTAATGGCTGCTGCTCCTCCTCAACCTCCCTCATAAATCCTTCGAAATCACACTCAGAATCACTATCTTCGTCCACAGCCATGGAAGGTCCTGCTTCTGCCTGTCCTAGCACTCTGTAAGCCTTCACTGCTCCCAGGATCTTGTTTTGGTTTTTTATTATGGTCCTCATGTTGGCTTCATTCATGTCGTAGGCCTTGGCAATGTCAACTTTCCTCTCCCCTTTCTTCTTCCTCTCGATGCTTTCTAGCTTGGTGGCCTGAGGGAGGTGCTGACGCTTCTTGGGGTTCTCAGGCTTCCTAGGCATCGTGAGCAGGGTAAAATGCAGTAACAAGGGCAGAAAATGCAGTAAGAAAAAAACGCCTTCCAATGCAAATTATGCAACTGAGTGACGCTGTGGCGGGAGAAATTTAAACAAAACATCACGTGACAGCAGAAACATTTTTAATTGGGCGGCATCACAATCACCTCACAATAGCGGGCGGGGAAGGCTACTTAATCAGAAGTTTTCATTGGCTATCATCATCATGGGAATGTCCAGTATGACCGTGTTGAACCAGGGGTGATCGTGCTAGAGGTGAACTCTGCGGATTTCGCCCACTTCTCGGAGTTCTGTGCGTGTTATGCTAACACACTCGTGTTGCAGTAATTAAATTATTAAATAATACTAATTATTTGCTCTCCGTGCTGGACGTGAATCGTGCTGGACTAAAGCATGTTGGACGCGAGGGTACTGTATACATATATATATATATATATATATGTATATACTGTATACAGTAATCCCTCATTATACGATGGGGTTCCGTTCCTGAAAACCCCATCGTAATGTGATCCATCGTACAGCAATCCCATTATAACGTGGAGTCAATGGGGATACGTTTCCAGACCTGCCTAAACTCTCACATACAAACATCTTAGCACTCACATACATGAAATATCTTTATGTTTAAACATTTAAAGTAACACATTAATAGTGAATAAAAAGAAAAAAACATGAAAACTACAGTATACAGTAGTTCTTACCTTTACTGAAGCAAGCAAGGGTTATGTGGTTCCTAGACAATTCGCCATGAAGTCGACAATTCGCCGTCATAATATGGACGATTCCCCGTCAGGACAATTCCCCCTCATTCTATAAATATACTTATTACTGATTAACTGATACTTTAACCCCTTAAATGCGGCCGTGAACAGTCGACCCCCCCCCCGAGTGGCGGGGTTGTATCGCGGTCTGAGTACCTGTAGGAAAATATTAGCCAAAAATCAGAGATTAACCCTAGAACATTATACTTGGTATGGCAGATAGTACTTACATTCAGCTTTCTCCAGAGACATAGGTTGAACCTTCGTGGACTACCTAAGGACTTGTGGAGACTTGCAAAGTTGGGTAACAAAATCTTCACTTTCACATCTCCAGCAACCCGGTTTCCCCTCTACCACAGCCTCATTCTGTCACAGTAAACTTTATACTACAACGTAAAGGTAGTTTGGAATCCGTATTTGTACAATAAGCACTGAAAATAAGGCTAAAATCAACGAAGCGTACGGCCGACATGCAGTGCAGCGGCGGTCTTCCTGTCACTCAACAAACATTTCCATTTTCACAGCTAAAAACATGTATACTACATTATTTTCAATCATATTACTTCCCAAAAGATCACCGCGGCGCGCTTTTTATTCTGCCTTACGCCCGTCACTTTATTCTCATTCCTGTCGGCCGCTTGCACTGACTCGGAAGAGCTAGAACTCGCCATAGTCACTTTGAAAGCCTGCGGTAAACTGACGCTAAACAGGGGCAAACCGTGCGAAAAAAAGCTAGTGTTACAACTGGGGAAACAAGCGTTTCCTATTAGCATAAACTGCTTGTGAGAGGAGAGCGCAGATTTACAGTTCTGAGCAGTCAGAGCCCATGTATCACAGCCAGGCTGGCCGGGCCATGGTGGGGGGGGGGGAGGGGGGAAAAACGCGATACTTGGCAACAACGGAGGTCAGTAGTACAAAGGTAAAGTATGCTAATTGTAGCTAAAGGGTGGTGGTACTGATAGACAATACCAGCTGGAGCCTGCCTGCCCGCGGTTATTCAAAATTTACTAGAATCGCAAACGCGACGCTCCGCCGTTATGTCCTTTTCGCCGAGCGTCGCAAACGCGACCATCCGCGTTTAAAGGGTTAATAACTAATTTTCAGGGGGCTCTAGCCAAGTCTATTTTCATTCAATAGGGTAGGCTTTGGATATCATTTGTAAGTTGCACTTTTAGACAATATTTAACTTGTTTCTACCTTGCTGTAGTTGACTTTGAATTATGTTCTAACATCACCCATAGCTGTTTTCATTAATTTCCATTGGTACTACAACATCTTGGGTATATTTTAAAATGACTTTGAAGAGGTACAAGTACAGTACTAAAAAACTAGTGTACTTGCTAAATAAACTGATATGAAAATAAACGACGGGGAATCATCCTGACAACGAAAAGTCCCGATGGCGAATTGTCTTGTTATTTTTGTGATGGCGAATTGTCCCGAAACGTTTATATAGACGTAATATGAAGATTATTTGTATAATTCCAAAGTATCTCGATCGTTCACTTAAGGTCATTAGGCATTAATATAAATGCCAATGTCTCGTATGTAGTCTTATGCTAAGATGAAGGAATGATCGTAAATCAGCTGATTCATGTTTCAATATATTATTTTTTCATTTAATACCCATGATTTGATGCCATATTTTACATTTACTATATAAACAATAAACCACCATCACTTTTATACCTTACATAATTCAAAAACTAGTGTACTTGCTAAATAAACTGATACGTAAATAAATGACGGGGAATCGTCCTGACGGCGAATTGTTCCGACTCGGCCTCACAGTCACAGCCCTCACTCATCACTGTCAGAACTGGCTTACTGGGCAGGGCTGGCTGGCTGGGCAGGGCTAGCTAATGAGGCTGGACCGGTGGACAAGTGTGTGTGGGCCAGTGACGACAATGTGAGGACGTTTGTGTTGCGTTTGCACATTTGCTGTTCACTGAGCTGCGGATGACCCATCGTTGTAGCAAATCATTCCCATTGTATAGTGGGCATAGGATACTAAAATTTTGACATTGTATAAGCGAAATATCGTATAAAGAGGCATCGTATAACGCGGGATTATTGTATATATACAATATATATATATATATATATATATAATATATATATATATATATATATATATATATATATATATATATACAGTAATCCCACATATTTTGCGGTAGTTACGTTCTTGTAACCCCCACGAAATGCCAAATACGCGAATACTCTATTAACAATTGAATCTTGCACTTGTGTCCAACATGCTATCCATCACACAGTCCATGTCCATACTGGTTGCGAGAGAATTTGCCGTCAGACAATTCCCTTTCAAAACATGGACGATTCCCCGCCATTCTATAAATATCCTTATTATTAATTAATCAATTCTTTTATAAATATACTTATTATTAATTAATCAATTCTTTTATAAATATACTTATTATTAATTAATTGATACTTTAATAACTATATTTCAGGGGGATCCAGCAAAATCTATGTTCAATAGCGTAGGCTCTGGATATTATTTATTAGTTGCACCTTTAGTCAATAATTAACTTGTTTCTTCCTCGCTGTAGTCGCCTTTGAATTATATTCTAGCGTCGTCCATAGCTATCTTCATTAATGAAGGCGAATTGTCTTGTTTTTGTTGTGACGGCGATTTGCCTTGACAGCGAATTGTCCCGAAACCTCCATACTCATCCCGAAATACCTTCTTACAAGATTGAAAGTACATACTCCATTATAAAGGAAAAACGTAAACTATCTATCTATCTATCTATTGCCAGACGCCTCAATCCCGTTTGGGGTGGCCACAAACAAATCGCCTCCAAGCCGCCCTGTCCCCCGCCATTTCACTGCCCTGCTTCCAACTCACACCCCCCTCTCTCATATACCTCTCCACCCCATCCCTCCATCTCATCCTCGGCCTCCCCCTCCCTCTTTCCCCCTCCACCTCACTCATATACACTCTCTTCGTCAGTCTTTCACCCTCCATCCTCTCCACATGGCCAAACCACCTCAGTCAATAATTAACTGTAATACACAATTATCTACACATTTATTCACAAAACAGTACAAAATAAAAAGATGCAGTAACTGGTGATAGCAAACACTCGCATGGTCGTATGTCCCCCAACTCACACAGTCGCACCTCCCTCGACCACTGCCAGCTATTTACTGTTTGCTGCCAGCCACCAACGCCACTCGAAGACTCACAATCTGACAAAATGATTTTTCAATCATTACACCACAAGTTAAGTTGAAATTATTAAATTTGTTACCTGACTTTTTTGCTCAGTATCACGTACTGTACGTATTCCCCCCCCCCCCAAGGTGTGCACCACATAAAACTTTAATTCACGTCTATAAGTGCAGTAATATTTTTAGTTAATGTCTGTTTGTTATCATTTTACATACCTTTAGTTACAGAAGAGTTTCACTCAGAGACATCAGACGAGGCAGGGGAGTTAGGAGAGGGATCATCAGCTGACTTGTCCTCCATGCATGAATCATCCATGCGTGGTGAGGCAGGAGAGGATGAGTTGCCGGATGTAGATGGCAGGGCAGATGCAAGGCTACGTTGGTTTTTCTTTGTGAAAAACATAGTTATTGGAAGTTGCTCTCTTTCACGTTTCATCTCCTTCATTATTTCATGGTAGGGAGCAAACACAGCTTCCATCCCATTCTTCACTTTTAATGCCCTGTCCAGTTATGGGTCATACGACATTAGCAGGGAGATAGTATGCCTCTTACTGCGAGTGATTTCCCCAAGCTTTTCTAGTGTCCACGCCTGTGGTAACTCATTTATACCAGATTCCTCTTCCTCTTCATCTTTCTCTTCTTCATTGAGCAGTTCTTCCAATTCTTGTGTCGTCAGTTCTTCTCCTGCATTCTCCAGCAGTTCCTCCCGAATTTCATTTTCTTGCAGGTCAGAAAACCCTTCACCTCCGACAGTCCTCGAAAGATTTTTAATTCTTATAAGTTCAGCATCAACAGTTGGGAATCCTGCAAAGTCATTCACGACTGAAGGCCACAATTTCTTCCAACAGGAGTTGATGCAGCTAGCAGAGAGTTCCTCATGGCACTGTTGAATTAACATGATGCAGTTGGCTATGTTGAATTTCTTCCACCACATTTTGATGTTATCTCCTTCTTCTATGCCTTGTCTAATCATAGCAGTGCCAAGTATTTTGCCTTGAAAACAGCAATGATGCCCTGATCAAGTGGCTGAATGAGTGATGTGGTATTCTTTGGTAGTAAAACTACCTTGATGTTAGGGTGTGCAAATTTAATTGATTCAGGGTGACCTGGGCAGTTATCTATTACCACCAGCACTTTAAAGTCTATCCCCTTTGCCTTCAAGTATCTTTCAACCTCGGGAACAAAACAGTTATGGAACCAGTCACTGAACAATACTGCCGTCATCCACGCTTTCTTGTTGCTACGATAAAACACTGGCAGCTGATTTAAGTCTTTCCCTTTAAGTGCACGTGGTTTTTTAGCCCTGTATAGCAGCATAGGCTTGATCATATGACCAGCTGCGTTCCCACAGAATAGCAGCGATACTCTGTCCTTCTGAGCTTTAAATCCAGGTGCCTGTCTCTCCTCTCGAGATATAAAAGTTCTGCTGGGCATTTTTTTCCACCACAGCCCAGTCTCATCGGCAATGAAAACTTGTTCCGGCAGATACCCTTTGTCCTTCACTAATTTTTCAAATTCTGCTGGATACGTTTCTGCTGCCACATGATCAGCAGAGGCTGATTCGCCAGTAATCCTGAGATTGTGGAGTGAGACTCTCTTCTTAAAGTTCTCAAACCAGCCTTTGCTAGCCATAAATGTGTGCTTCCCATCTCTCTCTCCATCACTGAAATGATTGTACAAATCCTTGGCCTTTTCTCTGATCGAATTTGTGTCAACAGGAATATGTCGGCGGTTCAAATCTTCAATCCATATGTTCAGAGCCTTTTCCATTTTAATCAGAGCATTATCACGAACATGTTGTGACACCTTTGCTGACGTTGATGCACATCTAGCAACTGCATGTCTTATTTCTTTTTCACTTTTCTTAATGTAACGCACTGTCGATTCGTTCACTCCATACTCACGACTGCATGCGGCGTAGCTCATGCCACTTCTTAGCTTGTCCAGTAACACAATTTTCTCTGCTAAGGTCATAACTTTTCTTGATCGTTTTGTCACTTTGGAGTTCTTACTGATTGTATTACAGTACAATCCCAGTTAACCGGGTGGCTTCGGGAATTTACCTTCCCGGTTACAGATTTTTCCCGTATTTCTGATTTTCAAGTCAAATCTATACAAAGGCTATCACAGCAGTAAATACAGTTCAGGTACTCACCAGTCACATTAGGGGTTACACTAAGAGATTTCGCCTGAAAAACTGCCTTGTAAACACACACCATGGTCTAACGTGCGTGCAATGTCTAGCAATTTGCACCAGTCCATTGTTTACCGAATTACTGTATTCATTATATGTACTGTACTCATAAAAATTGAAAAATAAAATAAAGAAATAAAAGCTTGAACATTTATTAGTGAACTGATGATGTGTTAAGACTGCAGTGTAGAATTATCACAACACCTGTCCCCCCACGTGAGTTTGTTTACGTTTCCGACTGTTTTTCTTCTTCCCCACTTGACCTCCATCACTCCACCCCTCACCCGCCACTCAGCTGTTTTGCAGAAAGTAAAATAAATGATGTATGTATGAAATGCAGGCATATTATTTATTTATTTTTCTTCCAACAAAGTAAACTTTCATTCTTATTACATTTATATTCAGCCATTAGTGTTTTATAATGTTCGCCTTTTTCAAGTCTGTTGCATATGTCCAGCTTCTGTTTCAAGGTAAGCACGATACGTTTACGTTTAGTTTGCACTTTAGGCATTTTGGAGTGTACAAATTACCGTCTATCAGAGGAACACAATAGCAAGAGAGCTTGTTTACTGTCTAGTGGCAAAACGCAGACTGGTGATTTTTGGAGG